>NC_056730.1:1936586-2236586 GCF_019279795.1 Protopterus annectens
ACTATACTGGGTATTGGATCATATTTCTGGTATGTTTTATATAGCATGGTGATTTTCTGGTACATCAGTGGCAAAGAATTATAGATTGTTAGGAACTGATGACAGAAATTTGAGTTACTGACTCCATACACAGCAGGGAACCCATGCTACTGCACAGCATGTTATTCTCTGCACTTTCTACATTTGGCTGGCCACTAGTTAATTATTCTCCTTATATGTGGGTCTTTGTCTCACTCCTGTTCATGGCTTTGCCCATATTTCCTGCTCTAAGTAGTTGTAGGTATGCTGTGATGGGGATACACGATGTAACACCACACACGGAGTTACAGACTTCACACCTCTGACTGTACATGTTTTGAAGGATGTCCAGTGTTCTACCCCCGTATGTCTGCTCTGCTCCTCAGACAGTTGTGTTTTTCTGGTAATATACTACTACATGGTGCCCACTGAATTGTTGTAAGTACTGACACAGTTACTTGATGGCCTTCACATCCTGTGGTTACTCTGACTTGTGTACAACCTGCTGTTATATGAGCCACCTTCTAGGTTACTCAGAGCAGGTGTCATGTCCATAGCTGTGGCCCCCTGTCACTCCATTGGATCTGGCTTTGTCCAGCTTTCTTGCAGTCACAAATAATGACATAATGACAGTCTGTGTCAGACTCCTACCATAGGAGTACCTCACATGAAAAATTGCAGGTGCAGCCAGCTTTGAATCATGAACACCATTAATCATGCTGATGTACTTAGCCCACTAAGCCACACCAGCCACCAGAAAGTGAAGCTTAATTTCTGACACTGTCAGCAGCAGACAGACGTACACTTTGACCTCTGTATATTGTGGAAATAGAACATGTAGGTAGATTGTTTAGGGCAGCCTTGAGATTGTGTGGTCTGCTGCTATAACCTTGGAAACATACTGTTACTGCAGTTGTATGGGGACATGGCTGTGTTGGGGATAAGGGACTCTAGCATTGACAGTCATGCATCTGTCCTATGACCCTGCTTTGTAGCATGTCCTTCACATACTGCAGTGGGTTTTGCTGCCTTGTGGCCCAATACATATTATGGGGCAGCCAGTATTGGACAGAGAGTTGCTGTTGTCCCACTTAGCTGTTAGCTCACAGCAGGTAGCCCAGTAGCCCACTCTATTCCCTTGCATACATGCAGCAGGTCCATACATATGCTACCATAGTCTAGTACCCCATATATTTCTTGTAAAGGAGGTTGGATTACCTTGTGAATGCAGCAGTTGAGATAACAGTGCTTTAGGGCTGACTCTGTCTGATGCACTCAGTACAAAGCCAATACATGGTAAGTGTGGCTGGCATCCTTTTTACTGTGTATGTGAGTTGGAGTGAGGTGTCAGTCCCTAGGACCCAAGGTTGTACAGTGCACATTTTATTTGTTTTACTTTATTTTACTTTGTTAAATTAAGGCTGGGTTACCACCAATGGTAAGCCATTTTTAATGCTGGTGGCAAGACCTTTTACAGCTGGTGGGAACTATTTCCAATTCTTAGACAGCCTTACTTGAGGGTTTACCATGAAGAGGAGAACACTCTGCAGTGGGTTGTTTCTCTGCCCTATTGCAGATGTTAATGAGACATTCCTAGGGAGTAGCATAAGGTAAATGGATGTGTGCTCTTTCCTGTGAAATGCCTGTGGTTAGTGCTTTATGCAGCAGAATCAAAGAACTGCTTGACTGCATAAATATTTACTGCCAGTGCAGTAAATAACTCAGCCAAAGGATTGCATTCTGCCATTACTGTCAAATGGTAAGACTGTGTTACAGATAAGTGCTAGGGAGTTTAGTGGCTAGGTAGTGTTGAGGGTGGTGCGTGTATGTGTGTGGTTGTGTATTTGAGTGTATACAGCTGTTATAAGGGATGACAGGTGAATGTATGTGTGTGCGCATATGTGTGCCTGCCTGGTTGCAGTACAGAGGTTACTTAGGGCCTAGGTGTGTGTGTGTGTGTGTGTGTGTGTGTGTGTGTGTGTGTGTGTGTGTGTGTGTGTGTGTGTGTGTGTGTGTGTGTGTGTGTGTGAATGGGAGTACTGGTGAGTATGCATGTGAGTGTAACTGGGGGAGAGAGAAGTGTGCTAGCTGTACGGTAAACGAGTTTGTCAGGAGGACTGCCATATCTGAATTCCCCTTGAATAAAGAGCAAATTCTGATATAATTAAAGAGAACACAAGGCACTAAGGAGTATTAAATATATTAATAAATCACTTCAAATATTAATGCAGCAACAAGATAAAGAACATATGGGGAACCTCTAGACGCCAGGGACAATCCTGCCTAACACACTAACCTAATTGCAAAGTTAACCGAACATGACTTATAAAGCAGAAAGCAGGAAACCTTAATGTCTGGTATTATTGTAATGGTCCATGAAGTATGGGGGCAGTGTCGCAAACATAGGATCATGGGATCATAGGACAGTACTAGGGTAATGACCCTTGATCCCTTTTAAGCCTAGACATTCATACCCCAATTTTCTAATTCATCAATGCCCACAGACTGGAATGGCTTTCGTATATACATAAGCCTTAGGACATTTACAAGCTGTCCCTGTCCATAAGGAACAAAAGTGACAAGCCAAAGGTGAATTTGTGATTTCTCAACCATGGTCCAAACTGCTTTTTAGTAGGTTTAGGGAAGAAATCTGCTTTACATGAATGGGGAGTCAGTTCCATTGAAGGGGTAATCTTTGAGACACATACCTGCCCCTGCAACATGTTTACTTTATGTCTATTTAGATCCTTAGCTTGGGTAATTCTAGCACTGTTTATTTTGCAAAAGTGTAGCAAATCCATCAGGGTTGGATTAGAGACAGACTTGTAAGTTAAGCATAGATCACCCCTAAGTAGTCTGTAGGAGACTAAATACAGGAGTAGGGCTTTGATGTGGTTCACACAGGAGATGTTCTTTATATACTGTATTCTTTCAGCAACTAACCTCTCTGGTCACTCCAGATATTGCAAATGCCTGGTCAGGTACAAATCAAAGGGTGCAATGTACTTAATTATTAGTCTCATTAGGTCTGACTTTATTTTGATTATGATCTCTTTATATCTGGAAGCCATACCCTTACTTATAAGTTGCATCACATAGAAAGATTTTCTTACCACCATGGACACATGATGATCAAAGTTCAGATTACTGTGAACTTGATTTCCCAAGTCCTTTGTCACTGGATCTACTTTTAGTGGAGTGTTATCAATGTTGTAATTTGCAGGATTGGTTGTTTTCCCAAAGGGTATAATTATGCATTCTTTTGCACCACATTTTAAGCCATGACTTTGGCACCAGTTATTTGTCTGTGTCAGACCTTCCTGGAGGATATCTACATCTTTTAGGGATTCAGTGATTGCACCCAGCTTGCAGTTGTCAGCAAATATGGTCAGTCAAGGGCCCACTACATTTGCCTTGACTTCAAAGACATATATTTTGAATAGCAGAGGTCCCAGTACTGTGTCTTGTGTGCCATCACACGTAACAGGCTTCTCGGTGGAGGTGGATTCCTCCTCCCTAAATTCATGTGTCCTATCTGTGAACCATTTGTCTATCCATAGGGTGACATATGGATTTATGCCTGAATATGTAAGTTTGTCAATAATATCTGAGTGAGGTGTTGTGTCAAATGCCATTGCCAGGTCAAGGTAGGCACTATGCACTATTTTGCCCTCATCCATATCTCTAGTGACCTTCTCAAAGAAGTCTACCAGGCTTAGTAGGCATGATCTGCCCTTGACAAAACTAAACTTGGATGGGTCCAGTGAAGATTTCCTATGTCTTCTATGTCTGATAATTATTTTCATGGCCTTGCATATAAGACTGGTCAAACATATGGGTCTGTAATGGTCTGAGTCTATTGATGCTTTCCCTTTATGTAGTGGGATGACCACTGCAGTCCAACATTCCCTAACAACAAAGCCTGTCTGAAGCCAGTGGTTTAACATAAATTCTAGTGGGGTCACATTTCAAGCTATTTAGGTAGCACCCTGGGATATTATCAGGACCCATTGATGTAGTGTTTTAGCTTGTAGAGTGCAGTGAGAGCTTATTCTTTAGTGATAGTTGGGGGTGAAATGGTAGAGGGTATTTTCTGGCGGTAACTGGGTGTGATGGGGGGTGAAATTGGAACTAAATTTATTGGCCTGCAAATTTGGTATATCCACCAGTTTGGTATAGGAAGTTTCATTTATTATTAGTTCAGCATACTGTTGGGTGTTCCCCATAAGGTTGTGTGGACATAACTTAAAAATGCCTTACCCTTAGCCTGGGAGGCTGTTTTTGCCTCAAACTTGCCTTTGGTGGACTTGATTAATCCCCCTGAGTTGCTTGTTGAGAATGATGAGGGAGGTTTTGTCTATTGGGCATAGCCCTTCCTATTTTTGGACAGGATTTTCTTTCTTTTGTTGTACAACCTATTTATAATGGGGGTCCACCAAGGGGATTGTTTTTGGAGTTTGTACTAAGTTTATTTTGCTTTGGTACTGCTGTTTCTTTGCAGTTATTTATATGCTTGTACACCATTTCTGTAAACACGTCTGCATAGGCCAGAGTGTTCTCTTGAGTTTGGGGGGCTTGGAATTCAGCTATGCCATCACAGGGTGACTTTATATACTTCCAACTGTCAGATATGATATTTTTGCCCCTAATCCAGTGTATTTCCTTTTAGGGGGGGGTTCCTGGGGTCTATAAACTCTGTAGTCCCCAATAAACCCATTAATTATTCCCAATTGTGTAACCCCACTGTAATGCAGTGGGGACTGAACTATTAGCATAGAGAAGCTGAACATCTTCACATATCAGTGGAGGGCAAGAACCAGGATTGTATAAGTGTTGTCAATAATTTTTTTTGTAACACTGCTGTAACATTTACATTCTTTGCTGCATGCTGTGCACCTCAACACACACAATACATGTGCTGTTGAATCAG
Organism: Protopterus annectens; assembly: GCF_019279795.1. Taxonomy (NCBI): domain Eukaryota; kingdom Metazoa; phylum Chordata; order Ceratodontiformes; family Protopteridae; genus Protopterus; species Protopterus annectens. The sequence continues at coordinate 1,941,535 of NC_056730.1, forward strand.
CTCTTTACTTAAGGATACTGCCTGCCTAGTGAATGAACAATAGTTATTAACTCCCCATATATCAGTGGGCTAGCATTTGGCCTCCACTAGGGAATCCTCCTGCTGTAGAGAACCAACCAGTAGAGACAGTAGGCCTTCAGTCATTCATTCCTCCAGCCCTCTTTCTCTCAAGTCACTACTGAACTCTTGTCTGAGATGATGCACTGCATCTTCACTGGCAGACCTGTCCTGTGAAGTTTCACTTTGAGTTGCTGACTTTCTTGACTTCACATTTTGGATCCTCCCATTAAATTACTCAAAGGAGCTAGAGTTGACAGAGTAGGTTTCATCAGTTCACTTACTGCAGGAACTGTATCTTACCTGAGATGGTTGTGATTGGGCTTCTGGCTCAGCATTCCTTAGATGTCTTGCAAGCCGAGGTCATGCATCAAATGCATGCCACTGGGTAGGTCCAGACTCCAGTACCCCAGCTGGACATCATCAGTGAAAAGTCATCCGTCTGGACTACTGCAACAGTGGTTTCAGTCAGGACATTTATTTATTTATTTAACATTTGTTGGCCGGGAAAGTCCGACTGGGACAGAGCCTATTTTCTGTGGAGGCCCGGGGAGAAATGCTCCAGACGCATGTTTTTGGATTGTGGGAAGAAACCGGAGTGCCCGGAGGAAACCCATGTGAATGCAGGGAGAACATGCAAACTCCACACAGAAGGCACCCAGCTGAGAATTGAACCGGAGAACCTCTTGCACCACTGTGCCACCCATGGTCATTTATACCATAAACTTTCACAGATTCATGCAAGTGCCTCGTTGAGGAACCTTCCTTCTTGTTTAAACTGTTTTGCTTTGATTTGTTAAATGTCAGCTAGGAGAGGTAAATGTGAGTGCAGTAGGCAGATACCCTATAAAGACCTCCATATGAGCAGAAAAGTACTACAAGTCTTGTTCCATCTGCTAGTACTTTGTTCCCATGACACTGCACTTTCCTTTCTTTGCTGAGCACATTCTTAAAGACCCAATGATGAAGCATTTGGCCCAGTCTAGGATGGCAGATTCCTCCATTCCTAAAGTACCTTCCACACCTAAGACGACTTTCAAAAGGCATAGGCTTGAGGCTGTCTGCCCACTCTGACTCCTATGTAACCATGGTGGTAACAGAACCAGTGGTATGTCCTGCTGTACCTCTGACCCTCTCTGTTACAACCCTTTTGGACTTCTGTATGGAGTCAGATGACTACACATCTGAATAGACTACTACTTCAACTGAGAAGGAGGACCCATGGATCATTATGTCAGAAAGACCAGAAGGCATCCCACAAATTTTAGTATGGAAAGAGATTCTAAGAAAACTGATTGAAGTACTCCAGGGGTCAGAGCATCGCATTTGATTCAGGGGATGTCACCCCAAAGAAAAAGTGACAAAAGACTTAGCATGTTTACTCTACTCCCCCTTATAAGGAGAAGGAGTGATGGATGTTTCTTAGGGCCTGTTCAAGGCCATTATGGCCCTAAATCCTCCTTCCTTTTAAGCTCCTTCACCCACTCCACAGAAGATTGTGTATTCTTTTTTTTTTTTGAGGAGGAGGAAGAGAAGGCCTCAGATTCTGATGACCATTCCTTAACTTTCTCCTCTCAAATTCATTGCCCTGGCCAGCTGACCTCTGATGAGGATTTGGTCTGTCCCTTGATTCTCCTGTGGAAGAGGCATCCTTTGGAAAGACTATTATAAATATGATGAAACATTTTATTTGGGAGTTTAAGCAAATCTCTGATCTGCAAAACAGGTAATACAGTCTGTTGAATGAAGACTGCATCTCCTTCCGTATTCCTCCAGTTGTGAAGGCCTTTTTGGACCTCCTTGCATCCACTTCTACTGCTTCTCACTCCCAGCCCCCCGCTCCCAAAAGGCCAAATATATTTTATAAGTTTCCAGATTACCTCAAGTTCCTTTATAAGAATCCTGTAGCTGACCCTTTAGCTGTCACTTAACTTCAGACAAACCATCTAGCTACTGCCCAATGCCAATGCCCTCCCATCAGTCAAGAACAGCAAGCTACGGCTAGATTGAGGGGGAAAGGTCTGTACTCTTTCTACCCTATCTTACAGGGTAATTAATTTTCAGGTCCAAGTGGGAAAATGCCTCTTATCTACTCATAACGATCTGAACAAAGCTGTAGTTTATATGCTAAGAGTAAATTTCAAGCACCAAATTTCTCTTTTGGTAAATCAGACCACTCTAGTGGATAGGCGTAGTATAAAATACAGATGTGACTTTGTTGAGGCCCTGTCCAGAGCAACAGCTACTGGTTCATTCATTTGGAAATACCCTGGTTGTCTAACCAGCCCCTGCCAGAAGATTTCAAGGCTAAACACTGAGATTTCCCCCTTAACAGGGACCTTTTATTTGGTCCACAGGCAGCTATCTTATTCAAAACTTTGCCAAGTGAAAGATAAAACTGTGAAGGACTGCAGACAGTTCCTTCTTACCCAGATACCAGTGGAATTAGCCAGCCAGTTCAAGCAATGTCTCTCAGCTTTTCCCAGTTAGGGGTCACCACAGTGGATCACCTGTCCACAGATTGATTGGCAGTGAAATTTTTACAGTGTCAAGTTGCCAGCCTGGTACCCAGCCTTCACAGAAGGCATACACACACACGCACCTACCTGCATGTCTTTAAATCTGACTTGACTGCAGAGAGGACATGCAGATTCCACACAGAAGGCATTCCAGCTGAGGATCGAACTGGGCAGCCTCTTGCTGTGAGGCAACTGCTGCACCGCCACGGCTGTTGGAATTATTAAAGCCCTATTAATGACTTAATAAGAGGTAGTTAGCCTTGAAAAAGTTCTTAAAAGTTAGGAGGTTTGCCATTACTTCAGGCTTTATATTTATTTCAAGGCGGTCCAGATTAAGATGGGAGAGACACTAGATGACACCAGGGATTCTTTCTAACTGTTACTCTAATCCAGTTTAAAAGTCAAAAGAGAAACAGGTATTAATCAAGATGTGCTTCTGGCACAGAAACAGGAATGAAACTCTAATATTTAGCATTACTGACGGACTACAGTCATTTGTGCTTTACCAGGGATGGGGAAGAGTAAGAGGAAACATCAGGGACATTCTTTTAAATCGGGGTATGGAAAATGGTATTGAGGTGTGTGCGTGTGCGCGTCGTGTGTGTGTGTGTGTGTGTGTGTGTGTGTGTGTGTGTGTGTGTGTGTGTGTGTGTGTGTGTGTGTGTGTGTACTTGTTTATGGTTTGTGTGCCCTGTGAAAGAAGTTTATATTTAGTTTCTAACAGGCAGTATGAATGTGGCATGTTTAGGGAACTTTAAGTAATGATGTGACAAGGATGGTAGTAAACTAGGGATGACAAATCAGGAAAGGTAATAAATGTCTAATGACACAGACAGGATGGTGATAAAATCTGTGCATTTATCATGCACTTCTGTACAGCCTCACAGCTTCAGGTTCTGAATTTCAATCCTGACTTCTCATCAATGTCTTTCTATACAGCCTCCAGGCTTCAGGATCCTGGTTTCAATCCTGATTTCATATCACTGTCTGCATGGAGTTTGCATAGTTTCCTTGCATCAACGTGAATATTCCCTGGGTACTCCAGTTTGCTCTGAAGTGCCCAAAATATGCTTCTTAATTGGTTACTCTAAATTGTCCATTGCATTCACTCATAGTTTTAGGTTGGGTTGTGACTGAAAAGGGTCAGTGATCACCAATTTACTTATCCATTTAACATATGAATAATATGGGTGTCATTTAGAAAATCAAAGATACTGCTTATCAAATGTCTTTGATTGGGTTTTAATCATTGTTCAAATGCTTGTGATCACATCAATAGTGCCAGTAAGTACTGTTGGAGTTAGCTAGTGGAAAGTTTTGAATGGGGCATGCTAGCTTTTTCTTTGTGTGAAAGTTCAGTTCTCCAATGATAGAGAATATGTCCTTTCCCCACTGATGTGAGATCCTGGAGATGGAATATATAATTATCAAGTTGCTCCCTATGCAGGCTGAAGAGGGCCTGCTCCTTGAAAAAAACACTGTCGCTAGTGTTTTTTGTGTGATCTTCTGAGTGGTGTGTGTGTGTGTGTGTGTGTGTGTGTGTGTGTGTGTGTGTGTGTGTGTGTGTGTGTGCGCGTGTGTGTGGTCTATATAGTTTGCCAAAATTTATTTTCAGAAAACATGTATTCATCAACTCCTATTCAGTGAAAATCACTTCCCCGATTTGCTGAATATTCCAAGGGCAAAGACGTAGTTGGCCAACTACACAACTTTGCCCTTTTCTCCACTGTAGTGTGATCTCAGAGTTGTTATATATAGTTAGGGGGGTATTGGGGGTGAAGCCCCCTACTTGGGTGGGTTTGATTTAGCTGGGTGTGGGTTCATTGTGCTGTGGGGTAAGTATTTCTTTATCCTTGGATTATTCAGCGAATTGCAGAAGTGATTTTCTCTGACTAGGAGTCAATGAATACGTATTCACTTGAAAATAAATTTCGGCAAACTAATATAGACACATGTGTGTGTGTGTGTGTGTGTGTGTGTGTGTGTGTGTGTGTGTGTGTGTGTGTGTGTGTGTGTGTGTGTGTGTACGCGTGCATGTGTATTTATAAGTATGACTGCATTTTGATTGTCTGTGCAGAGAATGTTTGCTTGCATTTGTTAGTGTGTTTATGTCCAATTAGTTTGATCTGAGTACCTAAGTTGTAATCACAGTTTGTTTAGATAGAGTAACTTACACTCATATACAGACACACGTGCACACACACACACACACACACACACACACACACACACACACACACACACACACACACACAGTTGGTGAGTGTTCCCAGCCTCTAATGTGGGAAAACCTTCAGTGTTGCTGTAGGCAAATACTTATAGCAATACCTGTGTTTGAGTGCCATCTCCTGGCAATCTGAAATATTGCTTGCACATGCACAGCAAATGAACCAGCCCAGGTCTGTCATCTAGTTTTCGCACTGAGGAATGAATAATGTAATGATCAACTGAAAGTTTCCTAGTGTTGAGGTCATTGTCTAGGAGCAAGTTGAAATGTTAATGGCCAGATAGTACTTCAAAGACAGTTCAAGAATTCTTAGGAAGGTACAATAAATGTGGTCTGTATCAGTTAGTATTATGTTTGTTATTATCAGTAGGACCACAACTGAAACCTGGTAATCAAATATTAATACATAAATAATTGTACAGTGGCACTTTTATGCATGTATAATTAGGCAAAAACTGAAATTAAGACATCATTTAATGAAGAAATCAGAAGTTTGGAAGACTTACATGAAATAGTGCATCATATGCATTTAGGTCATATGAGTGAATTCTTTAATGCTGGAAGTATTTTAAAACTTAAATGAACTGGTGTATTTTATACAAATCAGGCTCTGGGAGATGGTTGTCTAAGGCTGGAAGAATTTTAAAACTTGTAGGAACTGGTGGTGTATGTATTTTAAGTGCTGGTGAACACATTTCTGAACTGTATATTTTAGTAAAGACGGCTCTTCACATCATGTCTGTAGCCTCCACCAAGGCATGAAAATGTAACTAGGCATTTGAAACATCCATGAACATACATTGTGATAATCAGTATGCAGTCCATATACTAGGAAACAGAATCTGCAGCAGTAAAATTCTCCAGTACCTCTTTAATACAGATGTGAACAGGCAAGGTCTCTTGTGAGTCCCACAATGAAAAAAGCTCTGTGGACTCTAAAAGTGCTGTTAATTTCTTTGGGTTTTCTGTAATTGCTGGTGAGCAGGAAGCACTAAAAAAAGGAAAACCAAATCTTAGCTACTAATCTTCTGTCAGTATCAGTGAGACAGCAAGCAGCTCCACTGCATGCATTGTTTAATACACAAAATTCATGCAGAATCACAGAATGTTTTGATGTAATAAGGACAATAAGACTTATCAGGGAAGGTATTAATTTTTGGGAGAATAATAATATGGATGCTGCAGCTTCAGTCCAGGGGACATGAATCTCACTTATGATAAAGTACAATTGTGTAAAATCTTATCATAACGGTAGATGTCCTCGCCTTCACTCGTATTCTTAACAGATGGGGTTCCCTGCTGTGGAAGCCCGAACGTTCAGCCAGTGTACCAAAGACTACTTGTTGCTTTTAAAAGGTACACTGAATATCACCCAAACACTCCTTGCATAGCGTAGGACAAAAAGGTGACATTCAGGCCTCCCATAATCAGAACTGAATTCCCCAGTAGGAACACAGTCCAAGAAACCCAACAGGTAATCTGTACATCCAGGAAGGCAAAAGGCTAGGGGGATGGAGAGAGGGAGCAAATACTACAGCAGTGAAGAGAAGGACATCTACCATTATGGTAATATTTTACACAACTGTACTATGTCCGTACATTCTATGCTGCAGTATTCTTAACAGTGGGAGAGTGCCAAAGCTCAAGACCTCAAGAGGAAATAGGGGGAAGGCACAGAAGAGTTCCCTAAAAAGCCATGAAGAATGGCACTAACAAAACCAGCCCTAGCGTTAGAGATACCATCCAACTTGTAGTGCTTGGTAAAGGTATGTACTTATGTAGCTGCTTCAAGAATACAATTAGTATATAAGCCCTTGAAAAAAAGCACCTGAAGAAGCCACAGCTCAAGTAGAATGAGCCTTGACTGAAGAAGGATGGCTATTACCATGAAAAGTGTAACAAAAGGAAATAGCCTTAGAAATCCAAGAAGAAATAGTTTGCTTAGATACAGCACGTCCCAAAGATCTAGGATGAAAAGAAACAATAACTGATCAGATTTTCTAATAGCCTTAGTCTTATACAAATAAACTGAGTTGCCTATGCATGTTCAATGTATGCAGCACCCTCTCACTGTCAGATTGCAGACAATGGAAAAAAGTAGGCAGATTAACAGACTGATTCATAGGTTCATAGGTTCATAGGTTCATACTAGGCTATCTGCCCTAGGGCATTTATAAGCCTAGCCAGAATGTGTTTGGCTTTCGCCACCCATTTTAAATTTATTTTGCTATGCCCTTTTTGAGGGCCTCTATCTAACAGTGACACAGAAGTGATACCCGGGTAAACCTATGATCTCCCATCCACTCATCAAGATTCCTCTTGAAGAGAGTCAATGAGGGACTCTGCCTAACCTGGACTGGGATTTTATTCCAGAGTGAAGGGAGCCTCTGGGTTATGAATCTGTCCCTCCAGCATGTCCTATTTATTTCAGTGCTGAGGTTCAAGTCTCGAGCGCCAGTCGGCGCGGCGTGGGATTTGGATTTTCTGAGGTGCAGCATGTCCATTAATTCGGGTTGGACATGGCTTTATAGATCTCCTCTGAACAGGCGTATGCCACTGAGTAGAGCGCATATGGCATCTGTTTGAGCCCTTTGATCCTCTTGGTGAGGTACTTTTGGGGTCTTTCCAGTTGCTGCAGGTGTCTGGTAAGGTACATCCCAAAAGGGCATTGTACTCAATTATGGGCCTGATGAGGGATGAGTAAAGACCCTGATCTAGATGTGAATCCCTTCATGATTAGGTGGGCTATATAAAATGTTTTTCTAACCACTTTGGGGTTGTCAAATGAGAGATTGCTATCAACTTGGGTCCCCAGGTCCCTAATTACTTCTTCTGTACTTAATGGATTTCCACCTATGTGGTAATTTGTTTTTGCCAAAGGGGATGACTATACACTTTTTGGCATTTAGCTTGAGGCCATGGCTCTGGCACCAGTTGTCTGTTTCTATGAGGCCCTTTTGGAGGATGCTTGTGTCGGCTGGAGAGTGGCACCCAGTTTGCAGTCATCTGTGAACTTGGTCAGCCACAGTCCTTCCGTGTTGGCCTGTACCTCCGAGAAATATATACCGAACAAGAGAGGTCCCAGGATTGAGCCTTGTGGGACACCACTTGTAACTTGTTTGGGGTCTGACATGGCTCCAGCAATTCTAACCATGTGGGTTCTGTCCTTGAGCCAGTTTGCAATCCATCTAGTGACATAGGGGTTTATATTTAAGCTGGTGAGCTTATCTATAATGCCAGGTCCAGGTAGGCTGTGTGGACCACCTTCCCCAATGGCCTTGGTGACTGTTTCAAAGAAATCAACCAGGTTTAAGAGGCAGGATCTGCCCTTAACGTAGGATCCAGTGTTTGTAGGTCTCCAATATCTTTATTTATGAGGTGCATGATGATCCTTTCCATAGCTTTGCAGACCAAGCTAGTCAGGCTTATGTTTCCAGGATCCGTTGAGGCACCACCTTTATGGAGAGGGCCCACTCTTTGGGCACATATCCTGTAGTAAGGCTGAGATTGAACACTAGTTTTATGTTTGGGTTTAGCTCTTCTTTGAGTTCATGTAGGTACACCATCTGGTCCCATTGATGCTGTGTTTTTGCTACCTGAGCATCTGAGATGTCAGGGGCAGCACTCTGCTGGGATAGATATTTGCCGAAGTTTGCGCTGAACCTGTCAGCTAGGATGTTGGCAATGTCTGTGGGTTCGGTGTATTTTTTGTCATTCTGGACTAATTCTGAGCATATCTGGGAATTACCACCCAGGTTCCTAACATAACTAAAGAAAGCCTTGTGATTATCCTTCGTGTCCTGTGTAATTTTTCTCTCAAAGCTGGCCTTAGACAATTTTATGTGTGCCCGTAGTTTTTTGCTAATACTGATCAGTGATGCCTTTTTGGGATTTTGCTCTATCATTTAGTAGCTTCCTCCTTCTATTGTATAGTTTGTTTATGGTTGGGGTCCACCAGACAGGTGGAGGATTGGGTCTTGGTTTTATTTGGGATCGCATGATCCATGCATTCCTGAAGGTGTTCATAGAATGATAGCTCATTAACCACTTTAGGCATATAAGAAGGGTTAGTGCGCAAGGACCCTCTGTCCTCATAATGCATACAATACACCAAAAAATAAGGACAAGCCATAAGGGCCTGTAACTCAGATACCCATCTGTTAGAAGTAAGAGCTAACAAAAGAACAGTATTCCAGGAGCAAAGTAGCAAGGAAACTGAAGTAGCAGGCTCAAAAGGAGCCTGAGTCAACTTCTCCAAAACAAAATTAAGATCCCAGGTAAGAGGAACAGGCTTCCTGGGAGGCCTAATATTAAGGACACCTTTAAGAAAATTTTTAACCTCAAATCTAGAAGGTAAAGGAGGAGAAAAAGGCAGACAAGCAGAGATGGCTGAAAAGTTGGCCTTAACAGAAGTACAGGCTAAACCAGCATTGAGCAACTCACACAAATAAGAGAGAACCAAAGAAACTTCCACAGTAAGTGGGTCCAGGTTACGAGAGAGACACCAAATAGAAAATCTCTTCCATTTGAATAAGCAATATTTCCTAGTAGTAGGTTTCCTGGCCTCCTTTGGGATTTGTAGCACGTCCTCAGAAAAAAAAGGTATCTGTGAGGAATCAAAATCCTATCGTCTACAGTGTCAGTTGAAGCGTGGACAGATGGAGATGGATAAGAGATCTCTTGTCTTGTGTGATTAGATTCACTCTGTGAGGAAACTTGTGATGTTTGCTACAGGATAGATGCAGAAGTAGAGGGAACTGGTGCTGCTGTGGCCAAAAGGTATTCACCAACAAGATTTTGGGAGCATCCTGTCGTACCTTGAACAGGACTCTCGGAATGAGAGGAAGGGGAGAGAATACATAAAGAAATATCCCTTTCTAAGAAAATGAAAGGGTGTCCACCTTCCATTCCAAGGACCTGGGACTCTGGCACAAAACAGAGGAAGTTGCCTGTTCAGAGGGGAAGCAAAAAGACCCACTTGGGGAGTACTCCACTGGTGGATAATGTCCAGAAACACATCAGTGTGAAGCATCCAGTCATGGGACTGACTTAAGGACCTACTCAGAGTGTCTGCCACAGTATTTTGACTGGAAGGGATATAAACTGCCTGAAGAGTCACTTGATACTTGACAGCAAGATCTCATACTAGAAGTGCCAACATACTAAATGGAGATAAGATCTTGTTCCTCCATGTTTGTTGATATACCACATCCTGTGGTTTTGCCTGTGAAAACCTTGAGAGGTCGTGGAAAAAAAAGGATGAAAGACTTGGAGTCAGCAGAAGAGCTCTCAACTCTTTGATATTAATGTGCTCCTTCTGTTGACAAGGTGGCCACACCCCATGTAAGTTCAGGGACCCAGATGTCGCCCCAATCCCATGTCTTAAGCATCTGAAAACACCTCATGAAAGGGAAGAGGGGGAACGGGGGGGAGGGATTCCTGGATTCAGAGACAACTACTGAATCCACCCGTAAAGTTTCTGTCTGTGACAAGGAAGAAGAGGAACTTCAAAGTCTAGAGGATGTGCATGTTGGAGCCACACTGACTTCAGAAACCACTAAAACTTTCTCGTGTGAAGTTTGGCCAGAGGAAGCATTGGAATGGTACATGCCATGAATCCCAGAGCTCTCAGAAACTCCCTGGCAGTAATGGAAGCCAAAAGAAGAAGAGTTTGAAAGAAAGAAATAAGAGGCCTTTGGAAGGGGCAGGGATGCAAGCACTGGCACCATCTGAATCCTGCAACCCAGAAAAACATTATCCTGAGGAGGCAGAGAAGACTTTTTGAAATGTACAGTGAATCCCAGGCTCTGAAGAAGGGAAACGGTGAAATGAAGATTTTGCAAAAGGGCCTCTGGAGAGGACGCCTGAATCAACAGGTTGTCTAAGTAAGGAAATATTTGGATCCCTCAAAGCCTACAAAAAGTAATCACAGGAACAAGGTACTTGGTGAACCCCTATTGAGTAGTAGAAAGGCCAAAGGCAAAGAAGAGAACTGAAAATACCCAGAAGCAACAGAGAAAATAAAAATTTCCTGAAAAGAGGATGGATTGGAATATGGAGATAAGCATCCTTAAGATCCAGAGACAACATATAGGCCTGAGGGAGCAAGAGAGGAAACAGAGTCTGAAGGTACAACATCTGAAAAGAAGGCACTTTTAGAAAAGTGTTTAGATGAGAGATGTCTAGAATAGGTCGCCAAGTGTCCTCTTTTCTGGGCACGAGACACAGTCTGGAATAAAACCATTTCCCCCTTTGGGAAACAGGCACCTCTTGAATAGTACCCTGAATCAAGAGATTTTGAAGAACCTCTGGGAAAAAGGGAAGTTGTTCCTGAAGAGGCCAAGGTATGCTCATAAAAGGAGGACAGGATTTCCACACCATGAGGTACCCCTGATGAATAATCAACAAAACTCAAGAATCCTGAGTGATCTGGAGCCAAATAGGAAGAGAAAGAGAAAGGCAAATAGAAAGAGAATGTGGCTGGGAAGAGGCGGATAGTCATACAGCACGTGATTTGTACAGAAAGGAAAGCTTCAGAGTCCCTGAAAACTGAGTAGCCTTAGCAGGAGGAGCCCATTTGCCATGCTTTCTACCTTTAATAGGAGGGAGGAATTGCCTACGAATAAAGGCAGGTTTAGCAGGATAGTTTCACTGAAATTTAGGCACAGGAGAAACAAACACATGCTTAAGCTCCTATTAGGCCCTACCCTGAAGGGAATTAAACAAACCAGCAGCATCTTCCCCAAACAAAAGTTTAGAATCCAGAGGACCATCTATCAACTTAGCTTTAATATTATCAGGTAAAGGTTGAAGCCTAAACAAGAATAACTCCTAATCACTGAACCAGAAACAGCAGCCGTTGAAGAGTCATCTGCTGCATCATAACTAGATTTAACAGGATGTTCCTAGCAAGGAAAGAACAGAAGTTTTACACTCAGAGTCAGAAAAATCAGAAATAAGTTGATAGGCCTGAGAAAGAAGAGCAAACACATACCTAGATATATGGGTCTAATAGTTACTAGCCCTAAAAGCTAGGACAGCAGAATTGTAAACCTTCTTACCCAACCTTTCCATAGTTCTGCTGTCCTTGTTAGAAGGCACTAACTTGGGTGAAGGAAACAACTGAGATGGCTTATCAGAGGCTACAGACATGACAGAAGGCTCACCATCAGGACATTTATATAAGAAAAAACAATCATCAGGTACCCAGTAAAACCTGTTAGGCTTCTTGGGAGCAGGGGGCAGAGAATCAGGTGCATGGGAGGCATTGGAAAAAGCAACCAGCAAAGCAGCCAAAACAGGAGGAATAGCTGCAGGTTTAGGGGATTCCAAATGCAGCAACTCATAGTACCTCTTATGGATATCAGAGACCTGAGCACAATCCCACTTAAAAAGTCCATCATCCTAGAGAGTGGGTTCTCAAAGGAAATTTCCTCAAAAGGAACATTTGGACTAATAGATTCCTCCTCTGACCCATAGTCTGTCTAAAGGAGAAAGGGATTCATTATCCAAATCCAACTCATCCTCAGTAGAATCCTGTTCTCTGGGTCTTTTAAGGGGAGTAGAAGACCAAGGAGGAGCAGGAACCAAAAACCCTTAAGGAAGTGTTAAATAAAATCAAGAATTCAATACACAGGAGGTTCAGATTCAAAAGTTTACTAGTGTACACCAGGAGGCAAAAACGTACAAGTACAGAATTTTGTCTGACATGAAACAGGAAGCACACAATCTTATATAGGTTTAACATTCAAGCTGTGCCCACCTTACTGACGTGGTATGTCACAGGGCATCTACATCACTTTAGCTTACAGTCTTCTATTCATTAAAACTGCTGATGCTGTATATTTTAAAAAACTTTTCCTCTGGTTACAATACGGCCTTGCTATCCTTCTTATGTCTTTCTGTAAAGTTACTTCTTCAAGGTTTCATATCAGTTCGAATACAATAGCAGATTCAGTCTCTTAATACATATCTTTGTTCTCTGTTACACTTTCTCACACAGCTGCGTGCTATCTCAGTAATACATATACAAGGTCAAATCATCCCAGCAGGAAAGAGCAGAAGATTTCATTATTTCACACATTTAATTTCCTGACCCAGCAGATAATCACTTGTGAAAAGCATAAACATTAAAACTTGCTAAGCTAGCATTCTGCCAGGATCGAAGGTCAGCTTTGCTTCAAGCCACACTGCAGTTTCAAAACTACTTCACATTTAAACATGAATTAATCCTCTCTACTATATGATTAATAGAATAAAATGCATTATATACTACTTTGCTTTTAAACTAGCATTTCTCATGTATTCAAATACACATTTTTCTAACATTTTCCCCCCTATTAATACTTTTTATTCTATTTTGAAGTATGCATAGTGTCATTTCATCTCCCAACTTCTTCCACTTAGGATTTTCAGCTAGGTGAGTCATTTAATCTATACTTCAGAAAAAATGTCATCTGAGATCAATCTTTCAATCTCAATATCTTGGTACAAAGTTTCAGTAACAGATACATCAATAAAATCTTTGATTAATCTTTTCATGCAGGGAATTCCACAGCAAACACATGCTCCTATTAGGAGTATACCCAAACAAATGGCAATCAGAATATTCATTAGGATGGAACCCCACCCCCCCAAATAGATTCTGGAAAAAGTCCGTCAGTGGGTTTGGGCCTGGTTCAGTCATGGCTGATACTTGCTGAATTACCTCTAGGTGATTATTAATTTCATGCCTATTATCTGGTATGTACACACAGCATTCTTCTTTGATAAGCGTGCACATACCACCTCTCACCACTAGGGTGAAGTCAAGAGCCATTCGATTTTGTAGCACAACAGTTCTCATTGCATTCAGTTCATCAGTCATCAGTTCTAGGGCAGAAAAAGTTGCATTACTCATTACTTCGAGAAGTTTCGACAACTTCCTCAGCTCCCAAATCGATTTGACTGCTCCATAGGCTGGGAATATTCCTGCCCAGGATATAACACTGTCACTCAAGTCCATATGAGTCAATTTGCTTTTGTCTTTCACGGCATTATGATCTTTCCAGCTAGCTTCGATCTTTCCGACTGGATTCACAGGTTTTTCAACTGGACCTTCAGGTTTTCGAGCTGCTTCTCTCACGTTTCGTATCTTACCCAAAGGTAATTCTGCAGTATGTCTTATTGCTGGAACCAAATAACCCAAAAAACAACTGCCGAACCAATTCTCAGGTAACCATTTATATGCTTTTTTCCCACAAATAAAATAACAGTTTTCTACTTTAGTACTAATACACATCAGCCCTGCATGAAACATTTTCTGATCTATAACTGACAATTGTTTAAACAAAACTGGATTTTTGCGAATGTCATTCATAGTTGTTTTCAATGAGTTCAAATATAAATCATAATTAGTATTGCAAAAAGTATTGTCATTACCATTCTTAATATAACATCAGTAAGATATGGTTATATTACAATTGCTCCAGCCCACCTGGAGGGTATCATTTTTATAAAAACATACAACTCCTTTTTGTGTGACAGGCACAAATAAAGCTATTTTGTCCTGTGATCTCACAGTTCCTGTATCGAAGAGTAAATTCTCCCAAGTCTCATTTATCCCCAAAGGGACAGCGGACATTAACAGTCCTCCATATGCTGTTGGTATAGCTGTACAAACCCAGCAATTTGAAATGTTCATAGTCTCTGCATATACATGTTTCATGGCTAGGTATGTGTTAAAGTTTGGATGCCAGTCTATAGACATTTCGTCACGCCTTCCCACTTTCACTTGTGTAGTTGTGTGTAAGATAAACCACAACAAGAGGAAAATTGTCACAATTACAGTCAATAAATGTACACTCAACAAAATGATTATGCAACATCTCAGGTGTTGATCTAAATTTCTATTCGCTTTGTTTTTGGCCATCTCAGTCTGGTTGTGTATCAGTCACAAAGTTTTTATCAAGTTGAAAGTTCTTTACCGGTTTGCAATGTGTCAAATGAACCCAGGACATCCTCTCGGCCACTCTAACTGCAGTAGGCATTGCCAACAGAACCTGGTATGGTCCCTCCCACTTTGGACTCGCCCAATTCTTCCTTTTCATCACTTTCAGCCACACGTATGTCCCAGGGGCCAAGACTGCTTCCACCGGTCTGGTCTGTTCCTTATCTGAAAAAGAGTTAAACTGCAAAACAGATTTATTTGTTAACAGTTTCCTCATATAACTAGCTAATGAACTGTCAGCCTCTTGCTCTGCAGGCATGAGAGCTTTCCACTGAGGCACATAATATGCTCTCCCAAAAACCATTTCAGAGGGAGTCAAACCCTTTACATTTGGAACCGTTCTCATACTCAGCAGTGCCAAAGGCAGACAGTATATCGAATTCTTTTGGGTCTCCTCTACTAGCTTTCTAAGCTTATTTTTGAGGGTACCATTGTACCTTTCCACCAGTCCTGCTGACTGTGGGTGGTAGGCACAATGGTTCTTTAAGGAAATACCAAAAAATCTCCCAAGTTGCTGAATTGTCTGATTCACGAAATGAGTGCCGTTGTCACTATAAATCCTTTCCGGAATGCCAAATCTAGGGATTATCTCTTTTATCAGGGCTTTCGCCACTGTTGCTGCATCCGGGTTTTTGGTTGGAAAAGCTTCTACCCATTTGGAAAACATGTCTACAATAACTAAACAAAACGTTTTCCCTTCACACTTATTCAATTCTATGAAATCCATACAAATAGTATGGAACAGGTATGGTGGTATAGGAAAACTTCCTTGCTTGGTTTTAAATGCTCCTTGTGCATGGTGCTTGTTACAAGTATGACAAGCTGCACAAAATTTTTGTGTATAATTTGTGAATCCATATGTTTGGAATATTCGGTTTACTAACTATACCATCCCCCCTTTTGAGACATGGCACTGCCCATGGCTGAATAAAGCTGCATATCTAAATAAATTAGACGGCAATATCGGTTTTCTCTCTTTGGAAATGTACAGTCCATTCTCAAGAATTGCTCCTCGTTTTACTCATTTTTGTTTTTCAGCTTTTGTAGTAAGCGTCTGCATTGTGTTTAACATGTCTAAATCTAAAATCTCAGAGGGTTGTAATTCCTCATTCAAAAGTAAAGTTTCTGAGTCTGAGGCTGCTTGCTTTGCAGCTACATCAGCTTGTGCATTGCCTTTTGAAATCTTATCCTGCTGTTTCGTATGAGCTATACATTTACAAATAGCTACTTTGGTAGGTAACTGAATAGATTCTAATAACTCCAAAATAAATTGCGCATGATTAATAGGTTTTCCACTAGATGTTATCATTCCTCTAGTTTTCCGGAGTGCCCGGAAATCAGTAGGGCACTCGGTTCTCGGTTCTTGTAATCGAGTCCGGAAATAGCGTCAGGCTCGTCAGCGTGTTAAAAAAACATTCCCGTGACCCGTCTTGGACTCTCGTTGATTGGCTGCTTGCTGCAGACAAGGCTCGTGCAGCAAGCAGCCAATCAACACATAGAGTTAGTAGTAAAAGCCCTGCAAAGCCCGCGAAAATTTAAGAATATAAAGCGGTGCTTCAGCATTACCTTTTACTTTTGTAGTACAAAGGGTGCTGCTTAAGATCTGAAATTCTTGCTTGGAGCCTTGGACATCGTCTTCAGTGGATTGCCTGCTGCCTGGAAGCCCTGTCTGGAAGCCCTGCCTGCCTGGAAGCCCTGCCTGCTTGGAAGCCCTGCCTGGAAGCCCTGCCTGCTTGGAAGCCCTGCCTGGAAGCCCTGCCTGCTTGGAAGCCCTGCCTGGAAGCCCTGCCTGCTTGGAAGCCCTGCCTGCTTGGAAGCCCTGCCTGGAAGCCCTGCCTGCTTGGAAGCCCTGCCTGGAAGCCCTGCTGCCTGGAAGGATTGCCTTAGCCCTGCTGCTTGCCTTGCTTGCTGGAGGAGAAGTGCTGTGGACTGGGTGGTGGTGTGTTCCCCTGCTTGCTGGCCCTTTAGCTGCCTGTTCTGTTCTGCTGCTGAGAGCTTGTTTTAGTGGCCCTGCTGCTGATTTTTCTGGAGGTAAGTGGATTTTTTTTTAATGGATTCTTTGGAATTAAGGTAGATTTTCAAAGATTAGTGTGACAAGGGAATGAATATTGCCAGCACAGCTACTAGTGAATTTTTAAATATTAAATTTATATTAATTCACTAGCTGTGCTGGCACTATCTCATTCATTGATGGTGACAAGATGTGTGTAACTATCTAGATGTTCAACATGTGGTGATTAACTAGAACAGTTTCTAATCTGGTTTTGGACTTGGTTGCAGTGAATGTATAATGACTTCATGATTTGTATAAGATGCTTGGACTGTAGATCTGTCTTTCTAGTCTGTCATCACCGTGATGTTTACCTTGACCTGTGTTTCTTCCTAGGGTGTCTTTCTAGGGTGTACAGTCTTCGTAGTATAGTGAGGCTTAAATGTAGCTTTTTGTCTAGTTTGTCATCACAACTGTTTACCTTTTATCTGTGTTTTCTAGGGTATACCGTCTATACCAAAGCTTAGCTCATTTGATGTTACAGTGAATATATGATTACATGATTTGTATAAGATGCTTGGACTGTAGATCTGTCTTTCTAGTCTGTCATCACCGTGATGTTTACCTTGACCTGTGTTTCTTCCTAGGGTGTCTTTCTAGGGTGTACAGTCTTCAGTATAGTGAGGCTTAAATGTAGCTTTTTGTCTAGTTTGTCATCACAACTGTTTACCTTTTATCTGTGTTTTCTAGGGTATACCGTCTATACCAAAGCTTAGCTCATTTGATGTTACAGTGAATATATGATTACATGATTTGTATAAGATGCTTGGACTGTAGATCTGTCTTTCTAGTCTGTCATCACTGTGATTATGCTGAAGGGTGGAGTAAAGGGGTGTGGCTATTAAAAGGAATGGGTGTGGCTTGATTGTGCATGGGGCGGGGCTTGTTTGTCAGGAAATGGCACAGTAGAAAGGTGGCAACCCTATTTCCACTAGATGTTATCATTTCTCTATTTTTCCATTGTTGTGCAAATACATGTACTGTAGAAAAAGCATACTGACTATCAGTATATATGTTCACACACTTGTTTTTTGCTAAAGTACATGCCCTCGTCAAAGCTATCAATTCTGCTGCTTGTGCAGATAAATTGTGTGGTAAGGATTGAGCTTCTAAAATGTCAGTGTCTGTAACTACTGCATACCCTACCAGATTCTTCCCTGTAAGACCCTTTCTGCATGAGCCGTCCACGTAATATGTGACCTCGGCATTGTCCAAGGGCATATCTGTGAGATCTTGTCTAGGTAAAGCTAACTGTTCAATTTCCTGCAGGCAGCTGTGTGGTGTGCCCTCCACAGGAGTTGGAAGTAATGTTGAATGATTCAATGTCGTACATCGTTCAATTGTCATATGAGGTTGGCTCAGCAGTATAGTCATACACGAAAGATGTCTAGCAGGAGAAAGGTATGCCATTTTTTCTTGCAGTAAAATTATTGCAACTGCATGAGGCACTCTCAATGTGAGAGGGTGGAATAACACCACTGAGGCTGAAGCCTGTACTGCCATTGCAGCTGCAGCTACTGCTTGTACACAGTGAGGCAAAGATCGTGCCACTGGATCTAACTGTGATGAATAATAGGCTATGGGGCATTGCTTATCCCCATGTTGTTGCGTCAATACTGATGTCATATATCCTTGCTTACAATCTACGGTCTGAAAGAATCGTTTATGATAATTTGGAAGTCCTAAAACTAATGAAGAAGCTATCAACTGCTTCAACCTGCAGAAAGCCGTTTCTGCTTCAGGTGTCCATTGTAAGATATCTTGTGCTGCCATTGGTGTCTTATATATCAAGTCAGTCAGTGGAGCAGATTCCAAAGCATAATTTGGTATCCAGCTCCGACAAAAATTAGTTGTACCCAAGAAAGACATCATTTCCTTCTTGGTTGTTGGTTTGGGTGCTTGCAAGATTGCTGTTTTTCTTTCCTCGTCCAATATTCTACCTTCATTGGATATTACATATCCCAAGTATCTAACTTGTTTTCTCCAAAGTTGTAACTTACTTTTGTTTACTTTGTGTCCTTGTGTTGCTAAAAATTTCAATAATGCTACAGTATCCTCCTGCACTGTTGCTGGGGTGGGGGTGCTAGCAGGATGCCCTCTACAGAAAGTAGAAGTTGACTACCTCCCGGTAAACCCTGCCAGGTTGCTAGCCATTTCTTGTGCAAATATTGTTGGGCTCTCACAATAGCCCTGTGGTAGTCGAGTATACGTACCTTTACCCTGAAATGTAAATGCAAACCAATATTGACTATCAGGATGTATAGGTATTGAAAAGAAAGCATTGCTAATATCTATCACAGAGAAATACTTCTGTTGCGGTTCTAAATCGTTTAACAAAGTATGTGGGTCTGGCACCGTAGGTGCTCTAGGTATTACTGCATTATTTACAGCTTGTAAATCTTGTACCATCCTCCATTCCCCGTTTGCTTTTTTAACAGGAAATAGGGGTGTATTACATGGTGAATCAGGAGATTCTACCAGTACTCCTTCTTTGAGTAATGCTGCTATTATAGGCTTAATTCCTATTTCTGCATCCTTTCTCAAAGGGTATTGTCTTTTCTGTGGTCTAAAAGCTGACTTTGGGGTTATTGTAACTGGTCCTGCTGTCCGAATAAGTCCTACATCTGACTTGCCTGTTGACCAAAGAGTTGTTGGAATTTCACATAAGGCCTTTTCTTCTTCTTCTAATAAGAACGCTAATCAGCTGTCCTCGCTAGATTGCAAGTGTACAGCTGGATGTGTCTGTGTCAACCAATTTAGTTTTTGTTTTTGTATCCCTTGTTCTGATAGTTCTAAATCAGTCTGTTTCTCCCATCTTGTTACTTTTTCTTCTAAGTCTGCCCATTTGACACTTTTGTTCTTTGTCAAGCTGACATGTGGTAATCGATTTGATCTATATAATGCAAGGAATTCTTGAGGTAATGAACAGCTAACTACACTGTTCCCTTCAGTATCCCAGTACAAAGTACGCAAAACCAATCTAGTTGCATGATTTCTGAACAATTCTTGCTCCTACTCTCTATCAGGTCCTGGTGTAGTACAGTAGTATAGAGTACAGTGTAACAAATGCTGTTGATCAGTGTCAAGGGAGGGGGCTTTACTGATGGCTACGTTCATCAGTTCCTCGGTTACTGCCCCTGGACCAGTTGTGACTAGGTCCTGGCTGTACCAGTAAAAAGTTTCACCCTCCGATCGCACTACAAATGTATCCATTTGTCTCTGTGCCTCCATACCTTGTACAGTTGGAACTACTGCTATGCCAAATATCTGCATAAGGTCTCTGCCCAATAGGTTTACTGGACACTTTGCGGAAACAACAATTTTACTTCTCTGGGTCATACTTGAAACAGGGTCAGTTATTGCTATATCATGGGAAAGTGGTTCCCTCTATAGCTGTCCATTTGCTGCTTTCACTAGTATATAATCAGGTGATTCAGAATGTTCTGGTAACTTGGAGGGGTGTATTAAAGTCCGCTCCTATGTCACACAGGAATTTGACTTCCCTTCCCTCCACCAGAAGTGTAACTTCCGGTTTTGTATCTGCTAAGTAGAGCTCTAAACTCAATAATGCTAAGTCCAAAATTTCACTTTCTTCATCCTCCATATCTGCTTGCACTTCCTCTACTCCTTCTATCACATTTACATTTGTTTTCTGTTTATTAACTTTTCCTGATGATTTCTGACTTTCACATGATGTATCTTCACTATCATATAGTCAGTCCTCATCTCCCTTATCTTCTGTAATTACCTTTTTGTTTTGCTTACAATCCCTTGCTAGATGTCCCTTTTCCCGCACTTGAAGCATTCACCTCTTTTTCTTTCTTCAAAATCTTCTGATCATTTGTCAGACTGTTTGTTTCCTGGGCATTTTTCTTGCCTTTTACCTGACTGTAATACAAATACTTCAGCTCCGTCTTCAGCAGTGAAGACTTGCACCTTCTTTTCTTTTTACTATTAAAATGTCTTTCAGCATGTCTAGCATATTCGAGTAAGGCTTGTAGCCTCCTGTTCGATGGTCTATCATATGCTTCGTAATGAAGCTACTAATAGGTGCAATGCAACCTTTCAAAAATGCATTTTCAATTGTTGTTCATATGGGAATCATTCGCTTGGTTCTCAGGAACCGACATACCGCTATGATTATTAAAACACTCTAATAATCTAGCATAGTACCCATCTATTGTCTCATTTTCCTGTTGTATGCATTGATTAATGCAAGTCCAGTCTGCTCTAGGTTTCCATTTCTCAGGGATTCGGTCTGTTAGACCTTTCACTCTGTTGTCTAACTCTCACTATGTGGGAGTGGTCTAAGCTCTGCTTCATTGGATATTACATATCCCAAGTATCTAACTTGTTTTCTCCAAAGTTGTAACTTACTTTTGTTTACTTTGTGTCCTTGTGTTGCTAAAAATTTCAATAATGCTACAGTATCCTCCCTGCACTGTTGCTGGGTGGGGGCTGCTAGCAAGATGTCATCTACATAAAGTAGAATTTGACTACCTCCCGGTGAGGTAAACCCTGCCAGGTTGATAGCCATTTCTTGTGCAAATATTGTTGGGCTCTCACAATATCCCTGTGGTAGTCGAGTATACGTATACCTTTTACCCTGAAATGTAAATACAAACCAATATTGACTATCAGGATGTATAGGTATTGAAAAGAAAGCATTGCTAATATCTACCACAGAGAAATACTTCTGTTGCGGTTCTAAATCGTTTAACAAAGTATGTGGGTCTGGCACCGTAGATGCTCTAGGTATTACTGCATTATTTACAGCTTGTAAATCTTGTACCATCCTCCATTCCCAGTTTGCTTTTTTAACAGGAAATAGGGGTGTATTACATGGTGAATCAGGAGATTCTACCAGTACTCCTTCTTTGAGTAATGCTGCTATTATAGGCTTAATTCCTATTTCTGCATTCTTTCTCAAAGGGTATTGTCTTTTCTGTGGTCTAAAAGCTGACTTTGGGGTTATTGTAACTGGTCCTGCTGTCCAAATAAGTCCTACATCTGACTTGCCTGTTGACCAAAGAGTTGTTGGAATTTCACATAAGGCCTTTTCTTCTTCTTCTAATAAGAACGCTAATCAGCTGTCCTCGCTAGATTGCAAGTGTACAGCTGGATGTGTCTGTGTCAACCAATTTAGTTTTTGTTTTTGTATCCCTTGTTCTGATAGTTCTAAATCAGTCTGTTTCTCCCATCTTGTTACTTTTTCTCCTAAGTCTGCCCATTTGACACTTTTGTTCTTTGTCAAACTGACATGTGGTAATCTATTTGATCTATATAATGCAAGGAATTCTTGAGGTAATGAACAGCTAACTACACTGTTCCCCTCAGTATCCCAGTACAAAGTACGCAAAACCAATCTAGTTGCACGATTTCTGAACAATTCTTGCTCATACTCTCTATCAGGTCCTGGTGTAGTACAGTAGTATAGAGTACAGTGTAACAAATGCTGTTGATCAGTGTCAAGGGAGGGGCTTTACTGATGGCTACGTTCATCAGTTCCTCGGTTACTGCCCCTGGACCAGTTGTGACTAGGTCCTGGCTGTACCAGTAAAAAGTTTCACCCTCCGATCGCACTACAAAGGTATCCATTTGTCTCTGTGCCTCCATACCTTGTACAGTTGGAACTACTGCTATGCCAAATATTTGCATAAGGTCTCTGCCCAATAGGTTTACTGGACACTTTGCAGAAACAACAATTTTACTTCTCTGGGTCATACCTGAAACAGGGTCAGTTATTGCTATATCATGGGAAAGTGGTTCCCTATATAGCTGTCCATTTGCTGCTTTCACTAGTATATAATCAGGTGATTCAGAATGTTCTGGTAACTTGGAGGGGTGTATTAAAGTCCGTGACGCTCCTATGTCACACAGGAATTTGACTTCCCTTCCCTCCACCAGAAGTGTAACTTCCGGTTTTGTATCTGCTAAGTAGAGCTCTAAACTCAATAATGCTAAGTCCAAAATTTCACTTTCTTCATCCTCCATATCTGCTTGCACTTCCTCTACTCCTTCTATCACATTTACATTTGTTTTCTGTTTATTAACTTTTCCTGATGATTTCTGACTTTCACATGATGTATCTTCACTATCATATAGTCAGTCCTCATCTCCCTTATCTTCTGTAATTACCTTTTTGTTTTGCTTACAATCCCTTGCTAGATGTCCCTTTTTCCCGCACTTGAAGCATTCACCTCTCTTTTTTCTTTCTTCAAAATCTTCTGATCGTTTGTCAGACTGTTTGTTTCCCTGGGCATTTTTCTTGCCCTTTTTACCTGACTGCAATACAAATACTTCAGCTCCGTCTTCAGCAGTGAAGACTTGCACCTTCTTTTTTTTTACTATTAAAATGTCTTTCAGCATGTCTAGCATATTCGAGTAAGGCTTGTAGCCTCCCTGTTCGATGGTCTATCATATGCTTCATAATGAAGCTACTAATAGGTGCAATGCAACCTTTCAAAATGCATTTTCAATTGTTGTTCATATGGGAATCATTCGTTTGCTTCTCAGGAACCGACATACCGCTATGATTATTAAAACACTCTAATAATCTAGCATAGTACCCATCTATTGTCTCATTTTCCTGTTGTATGCATTGATTAATGCAAGTCCAGTCTGCTCTAGGTTTCCATTTCTCAGGGATTCGGTCTGTTAGACCTTTCACTCTGTTGTCTAACTCTGCGTCACTATGTGGGAGTGGTCTAAGCTCTGCATTACGAGGATTCCAGGCGCCACAAATCATGTGCCAATCTGGACCTATAATTTGTCTTACTACTTTTTCTACTTCTTCCCCATTCAAGTGGTAACTCAACCTTATGCCTTGTAAATCTTCTAAAAATTTCGTAAAATTAACTTTCGGATGGGGGATTCCCTCAGTAGCCTTCCGGACATCTTCCGGTGTCCATGGTCTGTATACTAAGAGTGTTGGGTTTTGCCCTTCCTGTCCTGCCCGAGGATTTGGAACTTCTATAAGTGGGCATATTTCTTCCTCACTCTCATCCTGTAGGTTTCTCTCCATTTGATATGATTCTGTGTCCCTATGTGTTTTACGTGTTTGGGACCTAGTCTCAATAGGATCTCTAACAAATGGCTGTGGTCTTGCTGAAACTTCAGGATAACGCGGAGGCGGACCAGCCTGTCCACTCACTTCATATCCTGAAAAGGGTAAGGGAGGGGGCAAGGGAGGAGGAGGAGGAGCTGTTGCTATTACCAAGTTATTATCCTCTTTGTCTAAAAATAATGTTTTTGAATTTTAAGCTTCTGTTCTCTACGATTTGCTTCCTCAATCCATCTGTGTGCCTGAGGAATGCCTAATTGGCGTTGCTTTTTTGCTTGACCTCCCGCAGCAGATTTAAGCTGTTTTAGGAGTTTAACTAGTGAAGTCTTATCTAGTTTACCATCAAATTCATATTTGTTAACCCATTTCGTATAATACCTAATGTTATCGGAACGTTGTGATTGCATGTATTTTGCATCTTCGGTTAGGGGCAGATCTCGCGATGTCTTAGTGCACTGATTACCCATGGCAAGGAAAATGTTATGTAACCCTTTTTTATCACGTGATATCAAATTCTCAGTTCCTGTTTGCAGTGTATCTAGAATAACTGCCTACCTTATTTTGTTACCCTGATCTATGACCAAATATACAGTACTTCCTTTTGTCCCTGATCTGCAAAACAAATCTTGACAACAATATACTGTAACCTAGTCCCTGATCTAAAACAGAAAAAAGGCAAATTCTTCCTACCTGAGCCTCTGGCATTGAACTGTCCAATGTCCGCTCTTCAGCCACAGATCAGAAAGTGGCCAGCCTCTTTAAACGACAATTCAGTCGGAGGTCTTTTCACCCAAGAAAAAACGTTTTGGTAACTTCTCCTGCGCAGTGTTCGACCACCGGTAGGCTCTGATCTGCAGCTGTCTGAGGGAGTTTCCAGTCCGAAGGACCAAACTGTTAAATAAAATCAAGAATTCAATACACAGGAGGTTCAGATTCAAAAGTTTACTAGTGTACACCAGGAGGCAAAAAACGTACAAGTACAGAATTTTGTCTGACATGAAACAGGAAGCACACAATCTTATATAGGTTTAACATTCAAGCTGTGCCCACCTTACTGACGTGTTATATCACAGGGCATCTACATCACTTTAGCTTACAGTCTTCTATTCATTAAAACTGCTGATGCTGTATATTTTAAAAAACTTTTCCTCTGGTTACAATACGGCCTTGCTATCCACCTGGTCAGACATAATGTCGTTCTGTAAAGTTACTTCTTCAAGGTTTCATATCAGTTCAAATACAATAGCAGATTCAGTCTCTTAATACATATCTTTGTTCTCTGTTACACTTTCTCACACAGCTGCGTGCTATCTCAGTAATACATATACAAGGCCAAATCATCCCAGCAGGAAAGAGCAGAAGATTTCATTATTTCACACATTTAATTTCCTGACCCAGCAGATAATCACTTGTGAAAAGCATAAACATTAAAACTTGCTAAGCTAGCATTCTGCCAGGGTCAAAGGTCAGCTTTGCTTCAAGCCATACTGCAGTTTCAAAACTACTTCATATTTAAACATGAATTAATCCTCTCTACTATATGATTAATAGAATAAAATGCATTATATACTACTTTGCTTTTAAACTAGCATTTCTCATGTATTTAAATACACATTTTTCTAACAGGAAGCTTTAAGGAGGTTAATGCAGTAAATAGTCCCTGAGTGAAGGCCTGCCACTCACTCTGTGGATCCCTAGGAGCAGAAGAAACATTTCATTTTTTTTTCTTTTTTAAGGGAACATCCCCTCCAAAAAGCTGACAAGGCTCAGACCCAGAACAGCAGTGGAGAACTGTAATAGGAACTTCTTCCCCAACTAAAAACTGAGGAACTCCACTAGGCCCCTCAGAAAAAAAATCAGCAGTGGTTCCCACTGAACATCTGAGATGGATGTCTGCAAAGTATCTTCAGATGTGCTGCAAGCCAGACCTTCACCGGCCTCCAACTCAGTCTCAACAGAGAAATCTAACAACACAGCCAGGCGAGGTTTGTAATGACCTCAGGAGGAACAACTGGCAGAGGCTGGACAGTGGAAAATTCCATTCGTACCTTTTCCACCTTCTTCTTTCCTAATGGCGACCCCTCAGGGCAGGAGATTCCTTCCATTGTATCTTTAGCAAGAAACTTAAGATGTTGGTTCTCAAGATACAAAGAAACAGAAGAAGTCTACTGTGAAGGGTTTTCAGAACAAACGCCTGACAAACAGAACAAGATACAAGGTTATGAGAAGCTCCTAGACAAAAAAAGACACTTATCGTGGAGGTCTTTATGAGGAATCTGTCTCCCACACTGGCATTTACCCTTCCTGGATGACATTAGCCACAAGCAGTACAAAATAAAAAGTAAGAAAAAGCAAAATCCGCCACGGATCACTTATCTGCAACTGCAATAGAAGTCAGCAAGCTAGCATAGGTAATCAGTGGAGAATGAAAATGCATTCAGCTGGTAGAAAACGGATATAGGTAAACAGACTGATGGTAAAAAGATGCTTTCAGACTGGCAGCAAAAAAGTTCTAATTATGGTAGGCCTGGATGTCACTTTATGCCCTACACTGTGCAAGGAGCATTTGGGTAACATTCAGCATACCTTTTAAGGAACAAGTAGTCTTTGGTAGACTGGCCAGATGTTTCAACTTCCATGGCAGAGAATTCCACCTATTAAGAATACTGCAGCAGTGAATGTAAGGACATAATTTTTTTTCTCAAATTCAATAATGTTTTTAGCTAAAATATGTAGCTGTCTCTTCAAGGAAAATAGCAACAACCCTTGATATATATATATATATATATATATATATATATATATATATATATATATATATATATATATATATATATATATATATATATATATATATATATATATATATATATATATATATATATTTTTTTTTTTTTTTAGCATGTACAGTCTTCTGTTAGACAGTACTGCAAAGTTACCAAGAGGAAGGGCCCTGCTAGGGATTTTGCAACTGCACAGCACCTTCCAGAATGTATAGATGCCACTACCTCCCACTCAGAGTGTAGCTTCCAACACCCAACCCATTAATTAGATGTTTGGACAGTGCACCTTGAAGTGCTAAAAACAAATTTCCTGAAGTGACAAGGAAAAAAAATAGCATTGCATTCTGATAGCAAAATCTATGACTCAATACAATAAAAGAATGTAAAATGTACACATTTTTCTTTAATTCTAGCACATCTTGTTGCATAAAATAAATCAAATACTTCCAATAAAAATGAATGCTTTTCATTAAAGAAAATTTTAGTACTGATTTTAAAGTTTATATTGTTAAACAATTTGAATCCATGGATGTCTACATGTAATAAAAATATTTTGCATGCTATAATTATAAGAAATTGGAAGAAGGAAACGTAACACAGAAAGGTAATATCTAATGTTGCAGTTCACGTATTGTCTTCATCTACTCTTGTATATTGACTAGCCAGTGACTCAACTGTATCTTCTACCATAATGACACAAGCAAGAACATTGTTAACTCACAGCATAATGCTCTCTGGTTCAGTTCTTGGCTGCACTGCCTCCTGTGCAGCCTGCATGGCCTCCCTGTGTTCACCTTGTTTTTCTCCAGGTGCTCTGGTTTCCTTCCACATTCCAAAGAACGGAAGTAGGTGGACTGCTGATGAGTCATCTGTAGGTGACTGTGCTATGAAAAAAGGTCTAACCATGTACTCCTGTTTTTCCCTTCTTCCTACTAAGCTGGATGGAATCTTTTATTCCTGGGATTGCTATCAGAGTAGTCTGGGACTCAAAAGCTTGACTAGATTGATCTTCTACCAGCTGACTTTTAGCAATGTTTCTGATATATTTATATTTAACCAAACAGGCTAAAATTCAAATATTTTTATCTGAGAACTGCAGCAGATTAGTTTAATGCTGACATTACTTTCTAGTAATAGTGACCGTGCTGATAAATGGGTAGGATTTGAATGCTTAAATGCATGCATGCTGTCATTTTGCAGCTGAACCTGTAAGTAGTAATATCTTTCTGCTGCTCAAACAGTACAACATAACACATCAAATGTTTGAATGTATGATTTATCACTTGAAAAAGTTTAAGCAGTGCCAAGTGTCACGTGATATATTGCAGCGTATGTCCAGTAAGATATCATAATGCCCTGTACTATTTATTTATGTATGTCGTATTGTAAATATATTATTTCCTTATTTTCTTCCAGTAACATTCCATCTAGTGTCTTTTCTCCTTCCTTCTACATATGCATTGGGATTTCATTCCCATATTTCAGGGAGCGGTGTATTATGTCTGGTTTACTCATTTTGTTCATCCCTTGTTGACCAGATTAGTGGCCTGTTTTCAGGTGAAACCCAAGGTGGCACTTATTCTACTAGGGGAAAATTGGCCAGGGCATTAGGGATCTTCCCATGATAGGTGCCATGGGATCTTTTGCATCCACGTGAGCTACAGTGAACTCAAGAAGAACAGACCTCAGTTTAACATGTCATCCAAAGGACAACATACTCAAGAGTTCATCCCATAATGTTGCACTGCCTTGCTCCTGGCAACAATCCAATTCCAACAACCTGCAGCAGGAATAGAACCCACAGTTTTCTGGTCTTCCAGCATCAAAGGCATGTGTACTACCTGTTTCTCCACTGACACTGAGTTATGTCATCGGATGTCCATATTTTGTGTTCAGTTTGCTTTATTATTATCATTAGTACAAGGGTTTTCCACATTCTGATGTCAGCAAAGACTCCATCACTGTACTCTTCAGAACTTACAGATTTGTATGTATTTCTGCATTCTACAGTTTAATGTTTGTCAAATTCAATTGCTAAGATCTCTGCTGAAAGGAAACCTTGTAGCTGACAACTGTCCAAAGAACGGACATCAGGAATGCCATGCCATAAATAACTTTTCCATTATGGTATCCTCAAACAGAAGAGAAACTAAAGGCATATCATTACCTGTCTCTTCCCTAGGCTAAGCATAATGCTACACAATTACTGCTGTTAACATGTAAAGATGCAGCACCAACTCCATTTATTGATCAGAAATCATGTAACTGCAGCCAGCAGTTCACCGGGCACTACTGACAGCTCTTTGTGGATCCAGTGAGGCAGCTCATCTGACCTTGTGTCTTACTTGCCCAAAAGCTCATTAACATCTCTATTATGTCCTAAGTCACTGCTGTGTAATTCCATGTGCACCCATCCATAACTGCTCTGCCTTTCCATACCAGCGCTCTGAAATGTCTGTCCTGTGCAAATCATATAGTGCTAACTCATTCAGTCGGTCTTCCGCAGCTGCGGCATTTTTGAACATCCAACTCTACATTTTAATAAAATGATCTGATACCAGGTATATTCAGTTTTATTAATCAGATCATACAAAATATGACAAAACAGAAAATGGCAGTAATATGTAGCTGAGTGAATCAGAAAAAAAAGAAGGCGCGAGATATATGAACTTGCTAGAGTGTAATGTAGTTAAGTATGCATAACTGATTTTCTGAATGTTATTCATCATAACAAGTATAATAGCATTGCTACTGCTACAGAGTTTAGTTTGTCCAATAAAAACAGTCAGAAACGTACTATTAAATGAGTTTAGCTTTGTAGTACTATATTACTAAGAAATTATGCAAACCACTGACATGGAAGAAATGGCTTAATGAGAGCATGAGGGTTAATACCCAAATGAAAGGTAGTACTTCCTAGATAATCATCACTCATCAAAGTAAAAGATGCTATATTTCAGCTGTTGTTTTTATTTCAGACTACAAAACTAACGATGTGACAATACTCTGACTGTGCTACATATGCCAGCCTGTAGTCATTTATACCTTCTTCTCTTTTAAACCTCAGAAACTTGTAAGCCAGTTAAATACGAATTGAAAATGATTCTTCCAAATATGTGTCAATACCTTTTATATCAGTCAACAGAAATGGCCAATGTGGTTGCTTTGAGATGGATGGGGAATAATGAAGTTCTCAGAGGGCAGCTACAATATATAGGCCACCAGATGAAGGAAAGAACGGTGGAAGATAAGATCAAAAGCAGCACTAATCTACACTTTTAATGGAAGAGAACCTTGCCTGAGACGGTCACTAGGAATCCAAAAGGAAACCAGAAGTAATAGACGAACCATTGGTTGGTCTGAATTCATGTAGACACTGAGATTCCCCAACATAAAGCTGACCTAGTCTAATTAAGTGGAGGTGAATGATAGCACAGTATTTGACATGGGAAAGTCATTAGCCAACAGGAAGCATGCCACCATGCATTTTACCAGTTAACTGTCTGGCAATTTGGTGTCAAGGATTAAATATATGAGCTGTTAATGATCTGCTTCCTGCAGTCCAGGGTTGGATTCCATCACTGTCCATTTGCCTACTATCTGATTCACTTAACAAGACTGTGGTTCTAGGATGAATCTGAGAAATATTCCCTTGAATCAGTAGTTAGAAAATCCAGATGCCATCTCTGGACTAATTCAAAGGTGTATCATCAGAACTGAGGGTTAAGGATAAGATGTTGTTATCTGAGAGGCACAGTAATATAAAGAGAATGGTAGAATGAAGTGAGAGCAATGGAAATGAAGAGCTTTGGCAACCGTAGGACTGCAGTAAGAAAGAAATGTGAGAAGGAGAGAAACCATGGCTGTGAGAAGATGGAGGTGCTGCAAAAGGAGACCACTCTAGGGAAAAAAGGGAAAGGTTAGCAAAAGGTGAGAACTGTGGACAGGTAAGAAAAGTTTAAGCAGATGCCACAAAAATATAGAAAAATCCAGCAAGTCAGCTAATGTAGTCTTAGAATGAAGACGGACTTAATGTTTGAACAAAGGCTATACTCCCAGTCTGTGATATTTTGCATGTACCTAAGTTATCATTTAACCAGCTGCAAGTCAGTTTGATGGACTGCCCTGACAATCATCACTAAAGTGGCAGTAACCAGGCGAGGCTCATGGTACTGCACTGTTGTCTCTTCTACAAACTCTTTCAACTTTCTTTTTATATGACATATTCCCCTTTACTGGTAACTTATTTATTACCAGCCTCAGTCGGAAATCCTGATGCTGTACTATCTTGATACAGCATCTTTTCCTTACTTTAATGACTTTAATCACTTCTGGTAAATTTTCATATAGATTTGCATAATAATAGCATTTCTTCACATTATTATACCACATCCTTCTATCTTTTTCTTTATCATCATTTTTATTTTCCATGTTAGTATTTTTCTTGATCGTTTTAATGTCTTTATTTATGTATTCTTTTTCTTATTCTCATCATCTCCTAGAAATTTGAATTTACATTTAAACATTCTGACTATTAAATTCTCATCGTCTTCCTTTATCCTGTTTAATACCCTGTACAAGTTTAAAGAAGCAGAATAAATGACCGGATTTAGTAACCCCAGGCCCCCCACCCCAGTCTTTGTTTATGAACAACACACCTCTTTTCACTGGGTATTTTTCTTTTACCCCACATAAAAAACACCATTTGTACAATTTCCTTTTCATATTTTCCTGAGATCAGATAAACACTTGACATTTATGCAATGTTTCCCATTAATACAGACATAACCAGATTAACCTTTTTCCTGAATGCTAAGCTTTACATCCTCCAAAGAAGACACATTTATCTCATTTCTTTTACCAAACACTCCCACTGTATCATAACTACATAATTTCCTCAAATTTTATTCCTAGCATCAAGACACTTCATTCATTAGAAATACACCCACCACAATTTTCTCCACATCACATAAAGCCTTACTTTTATCTTTACTCAAGGTCACTTCCGTTTCCTTTAAACATCCATTCAGACAAACCAACAATTAGCTCATTCATATTTTGTTCTTAGTAACTACAACTGCAAGTATATTGACTGTATATGTCAAAACTACTGGTATCACCCATCCTTTTGCACCACATATCTATTATCTTTTATTTTATTTGCTACTTCACTCAATATCACATTCATTGAGCTGTAGAAAGGCACCATCTTTTTTGACTTAATTTTCTGCCCTTGCTTCATAGGAATCCCCAGTAGTGTGCTCGCATTCCCCCCAGCAAAAGTTTTATTCTGTGGCTTGGCCAACCTCAAATCAACCCAAGGCTGTCTTATTGCCCTGCACAGTGAGACCCTGCATCAGTGGAACAGTAAAGTGCTTTCAGCTACATTACTTCCCCTCAGCAAAAGTTTCATCCTGTCTTGGCCAGCCTCCAATCAACCCAAGGCTGTCTCATTGCTCTGCACTGTGAGACCCTGTATCGGTGGAACACTAAAGTGCTTTCAGCTACACTAGTTCCCCTCAGCAAATGTTTCATCCTGTGTCTTGGCCAGCCTCCAATCAACCCAAGGCTGTCTCACTGCCCTGCGCTTTGAGACCTTGCGTCGGTGGAACACTAAAGTGCTTTCAGCTACACTAGTTCCCCTCAGCAAAAGTTTCATCATGTGTCTTGGCCAACCTCCAATCAACCCAAGGCTGTCTGTTTGCCCTGCACTGTGAGACCCTGTGTCAGTGGAACACTAAAGTGCTCTCAGCTACACTAGTGTATGTTAGAGTTGTATTTAATCTGTCCTCTAAACTGAAGACGTTTTGCTATAGCCTTTTACTGTAAGCATGCACACTTCTGGTCCCCCCCCCTCATTTTTTCTCCTATTGTACTCCTAGGTCAATTACTTAAAACTACTTTTTTTTGTCTTGATAAAGATTTACCTATCTACCTGCAGCCAATACTTCAATTGTTTTTCCCTACAGAGGTGGTGGTCCTTTTTACCACACTGTACTAGATTAGTAGCAAAAGATTTGTAGTTATTAGGAAGATACTGCACTACACTGACCTGGAATTGACTGAGC
Source organism: Protopterus annectens (assembly GCF_019279795.1). NCBI lineage: Eukaryota > Metazoa > Chordata > Ceratodontiformes > Protopteridae > Protopterus > Protopterus annectens. The sequence continues at coordinate 1,974,290 of NC_056730.1, forward strand.
TTGGTTTCCCTGATTATTTTCTTAGCAGCTGGCCTAGTCCAGTTTTTCTGGCTCATAACCTTGTATTACTTTGTGTCTATCCCCCTCCCCCATCTTGAACCTGCACACCTCCCTAGTCCAGTTTTTCTGGCTCACAGCCTTGCATTACTTTGTGCCTATCTCCCTCCCACACCTTGAACCAGCACACCTCCCACCCACTCCTGCTTAATTACAGAGGAATCAAAAAACCTGATGTAGAAAGGCACCATCTTTTGACTTAGCTTTTCTGCCCTTGTTTCATAGGAATCCCCAGTAGTGTACTCACATGTACCATATTCCATTCATTTTTAATAGTACTCTATTGACTCCTAACTTACGACATGTCCCTTTCTAAAACCCCTGGCATAAGTACATTATTTTCCTACTTCCCAGTGAACTGCAGCTCCCCGTTTTTAAAGAAAAATAAAAACTGAAAAGGCCTTTTTTTCTTTAGAATCTTGCTTGTTTAATTGCCCTTAAATCTGGCTGTTTATCTTCCCCAGACACTGGATTGTACTGGCTGATTGTTTTTTTGTACTTTGTCCCAGGTGTAGCCCCATTCCATTTGCCCTCGCTGGGCTGGGCTCACTTTGCTCCTCTCCCACCCCAATTACCACCCACCCCCTATATCATTTCCTTTATATCTAACCACAAGTCCCTACCAACCATCAAACTCCTCCCCTTCCTGTTACACAATCTAGCACTCACTACAAACTCTCTCCCTACCTTACAACACCTCCCCAAACTCTCAACCAACTCACCCATTTAAAGCCCTCTCCTCCTGTTCAAACATGCCAGACTTAATCATTCCTGTCATACTTCCACCTGCACTGCTCCTCCTACACAACATAAAATCACCTCACACACTCTTAACCCTTATACATAAAGCCCCCACCTACCCTCACCAAAGCTGCTTTTCTTACCCTCAGCAACCCATACTCATCTCTGCATCTATCATTCCAATGAATATACTGCTCCCTAAAATATAAACTCCTCCTTTCAACCATAGTACATCTAAGTATAAAACAAAATGCTTTCACAACTACCCACAAAAATGAAAGCTTATGACTTCCCAAAGACTCTGTTCTTGTCAGGCGATATACACCCAAACCCTGGTCCTACCACTATTCCTAACACCCCACAAAATATCACCCCCAATTCTAATCACCAATCCATACCAAAAAAGAAAATCTCCTTCTATTCTATCAGTACTCAAAGCATGCTCAACAAACTAAGCCAGTTTCATGCTTGTGTATCTCTTCATACCCCAGACATTATCTCTGTCACTGAAAGTTGGCTTAAACCTCTAAACCAAGATAAAGACATTCTTCCTCTAGGTTATAATATACTTTGCCAAGATCGCATAAAGAAAAAAGGTGGAGGTGTTGCTTTAGTTTACTCTACCTCACTATCTCCCTTCCTAAAGAACCAATTCCCTCCTTTACACCTGCTGAAATACTAATAGCACACCTCAAACTCAATGACTTTACTGCCATCACAGTAGTAGCCTTATACATTCCACCAGGGGACAGCATCCCATTAATGGAAAGTATACTGTCATTTCTCTCCGTAAATTTCCCTAATGAAACTATTCTTCTTGGGGACATAAACATTAATTGGCATAACCTTAATAATCCAAACCCACTACAACACATAAACCTCCATGGATTTACACAACTAATCTCCAAACCTACCCATACTAATAACTCTCATTCTTCAAGCTCCTTGATAGATTAGATACTTGTTTCTAACCCCAACAAATACCATAACCCTGAAACTCTACCTGATGCCCTGAGTGACCACTCACCAATAAAAGTGCTACGATACATTACCCACCTCCCCAAACCACACTGGTTTATCACCTGCTGCAAACTTTCAACCTTTAAGCCAGACACTTTTAAAACCCTCCTCTCTAGAATTAACTGGAATTTCCTTACTCAGCTCCCACTCAACAAAGTAGTAAATGTCTTCAACTCAACTTTCCTAAATATTTTAAATTATCTAGCCCCACTGAGAAAAGTTTGATTAAAGGCAAACATTTCACCCTGGCTATCTAAAACCCCCCTTACCCTTATGACATCTAGGGTCTATATCAGATCATCAAAACGGCTTATTATCAAATGCCGTAACATCGAACTGCAAAACCCGAACCCTAACAATATCAAAACCTCAAAACAGCGAATTTTTTTCCAGGGGAAAAAAATTGCTGTAACGAGAAATGCACACACACCACAAGCACACTAAAAAGCAGCAATCCACACACATACATTTAAAAGTTGTATCTAACCCTGCACTACACTGCACATACACTACTATCTATCCACTTACCTTAACCCAGACCCTAACACTAAGGTCCATCGCCATCACACACTCACCTCACCCTCTACCACACACTCACCTCACCCACGCCCTAACCCTAACTCACTTAACCCACCCCTATCCCCAAATTCTCACTATCGCACACTCACCTCACCCATGCCCTAACCCTAACTCACTTAACCCACCCCTAACCCCAAATTCTGTCACAATTTTCACACTTACCTGACCTGCGTACTAACCCTAACTCACCCAACCCGTGCCCTAATCCAAACATCTGCACAATCACACACTTACCTTAACCCAACCCGTAACTTTCCACCTCATCGCTGAAAACAGCAAAGCCACAACGGCCAACCGAATTCTTTCCCTAGGAAAGAATCTGGTTTTGTGCAGCTTCACTGTTTTCAGCGTTCGCAATATTGGGTTCAATATTAGATCATTCGAAATTCTGCCGTTTCGATGATCTAATATAGACCCTGAAATCTAGAGATAGGATATGGAAAACATGAGTACTAACCAAACTTCCAGCTGACCTCCTAAAGTATAAAGAACTTAGAAATCAGAAAAAAACATTTATCAACAAAGACAAAAAAGACTTTTATTATAACCCCCCCAAACATTGAAATCTGATCCAAAAAAATCTGGAATGCTATAAACCAAATACTACATCCAGGTAACCCAATTTCACAAACCTATGTCCTGACAAATCACCTGAACAAACTGCCAATACCTTCAATACCTACTTTATCAAATCCATTTCCAAACTATTTAACCCCAACCTCTCAAACAACAACACTTCAAACCTCCCTATAAACCCCTCAACCACTATCTCAATAAACTCATTCTCTCTCAAACCTGTCTCCACTGACTATACCAGAACTCTACTCTCAAAGCTCAAATCATGCTCTGTATCAGCAGACAATATTCCTTCTTACTTTCTCTAGATTGCTGCATACTCCCTTGCTATGCCTGTATCTATACTAATCAATTGTTCCATCTCTAAGCCTAAATTTCCTTTTATCTGGAAACAATTTTACATTATTCCTATTCATAAAGGAGGCAACTCCACAGAAATATCTTATTTCAGACCTATCACTATCCTCTCCCCTCTCTCCAAAATCCTTGAGAAATGTATACACAAACAAGTTATACATTATCTCTTACAAGAAAAACGTCTCACTCCAACATAGCATGGCTTCTGTCTCAAGCATAGTAGAACTACAGCTCTACTATCATTTCTCAACACATTAGCCCTGGCTAAAGATGATCACAAACTCATATCCTGTCTATTTCTTGACCTTTCTAAGGCTTTTGATACTGTCTCACACACTCTGCTACTTAGTAAACTTGTAGACCTTAACCTCCCCTGATACAGTTGCATGGTTCTCTAGCTATCTCTCTGATAGGCTGCAGTCAGTACGATGGGACGCAAAACGATCTAACCCTCTTTCAGTAAGAACTGGTGTTCCCCAAGGTTCCATTCTTGGACCTCTACTCTTTAATATCTTCACCAACTCACTCCACTCCTCTTGTCTTCAATCTAACATTGTCCAATAAGCAGATGACTCTACAGTCATAACTATTGCTAATTCCCCCTTAGAACTCCTAACAAATACCCAGACATCTTTCAACTCAGCAGAGACATGGCTCACTAATAATCAGCTCATCTTCAGCCCTAAGAAAACAAAATGACTACTCTTTCTACCTAAATCTGCAAACCACATTAAACTTTCCTTCTCCATAAGGCCCCTAAACAATACTGCTATAGAAGTCGAAACTAGCACAAAACTTCTTGGCATTACCATTGATGACCAACTAAAATTCGATCTTCGCATTAACAATTGTATAAAAAAAAACACCAAAAATTAGGACTACTGTACAGAAACAACTAATTCCTAACTACTGAAGCTAGGATTTCTCTTACCAATGCCTATCTTCTACCATGCTTAACCTATTGTTCCCAAATACTCACAAATCTGAACTCCTCCCTACTTACCAAATTAGAATCAACCTGCAACAGAAAAGCTAGATTTGCAGCTCAACAAACCTATAAATCTCACCACCGTCTCTCCCTAAAATACCTGAACTGGCCCAAACTACCTCACCTGTGCCTACAATCACAAATCCAAATCATGCACTCCATCCTATATCAGCCTGACTTCTACCCAAGTCTATCTTCTCTCATCTCTCACTACTCCCCTACCAGACTTTTCCGGAGCTCAACCCAAGACCTACTAAAAATCCACAAACCCAAATCCAACACAGGGTGCAACTTATATAGCTACCATCCCTCTACTGCATGGAACAAACTCCCACTAGAAATAAGGTCCCTGACTCACCCCAATCAATTTAAGCTAGCAACCAAAAATCATTTTAAAAACACTGGTCCTACCATTGTACTCACCCTTCCTGATTATTACTTACCTTTTATAGTACAGTGAAACGAACTTACTAAAACTTACCATCAACTACTTCATCCTATGCTTCTTATGCAACCTCCAAAGCTTCTTCTATATTCTGCTCCCTGAAATTCTTATGTAACCTTTTAAGTTTCTGCAACTCTGCATACAATACCCTATATTTACTCAAATCTCTTTTTAAACCAAAATATACAACTTGTTCTACTTTTTTAACATTCTCCTTTTTCATTATAGTACTGTTTTATCTGTCAACAACATACATGTATGTAGCTTACATATTTTAGCTATCAAAATTCTCTATTGCTATTTTATAGAAATGTATCTGTATTGCTATTTTTATTGCATGGAAACAAACCAAGAAATGTTCCGACAAGTTCAGCAGCAAACGACACAAACCCAGACCTTTCCACTCAAGAACTCCTTTATTTTTATTGCATTGTATATCTTTGGAGCTTTTCTCCCCGGGCCTCCACTGAAAAAGGGCAATAGCTCAGCCGGACACTCCTGGTCAACAAATGTAAAATAAATAAATAAATAAATAACCAAGAGAACTACAGGACCATTCATGGGTGCTGAGAGGCTTGCTCTTGGCAAACATCAAGCACCGAAGCTGATTTCATTCACTTTGAATACATATTCACTTAGGATGAAGTGTATTGCTGCCCCAGCATTGAAACAATATAGCTACCTGCACAAAAGGCCTTTCATGGTTCACAGTGACCAGTCACTTTATAACATAATGCCGGTGAAAAGGGGAGCTCCTCAATGATCAGTCCTGTGCCCCACAAGGTTTCTTACTATCATAACTATGAACTTGACTACTTGAAAGGAGACATGGAGGAGCTCTTGGATTATGTAGCCCAGGTGGGTATGACCCTAGCCCTGAGCAGCAACCTACCATCACCCAGAATGATACCACAGTACAAGCAGAAAATGATTGATTTCAACAATTGGCTATGTTTCTGGTGTCATTCTAAGGGGATCCAGTATCTGTCTGCCTGGGATGACATGATTGACAGACCTCGATGCTTTTCCAGAGATGGCCTGCATGTGTTACCCTGGGCTTCCGGATACTGGCTAAGGCTCTTGCCACCCTTATAGTGCCTTTTTTAGGCAGTGTTCCAAAGACCAAATTACCACTGTAACAGCTACAAACAAATGCAGTCTGAGGGTCATGCTGCTCAATGCTAGAAGTCTAAATCTCAAAATGCACTCACTCAAAGTACTCCTTAAAATGGAGAATATCAACATTTGTGCTGTAACAGAGACCTGGTTCAAGGCAGCTAAAAGCACCCCTGCACTACCAGGCTATAACTCATTCCACACCTTTCGGCCCCAGAACTTGGACCGAAGCTCCAAAGGTGGTGGTGTTTCCATATTCATAAAGGATGTGCACACCTCCAGACTGGTAGCCCAACATAATGCATCTGAGATACTTCAGGTGCAGCTAACATTGCGTAAGACAGCGATTCAGGTTGCAGCCTGCTATAGGTCCCCAACCATGTCCCAAGACTCACACTCCATGTTCCTAAGCACCCTGGAGAATATTAGGGTGCAGCCTAACACTCTCATACTGGATGACTTTAACCACCCCTCCATTAACTGGGAAAACTACTCATGTACCAATGCACTTGCCCAAAGCTTTCTGGAATTCATTAATTCCAATGCCCTGGACCAGCTCGTTCTTACCCCCACTAGAGGTAGCAACATCCTTGACCTGGTCATTACTAACATGGGCGACTGTTGCTCTAAACCAATAGTCAACTCCTCCCTAGTTAGATCACCTTGGAAATCCACATCCCTCCCATCCCCCCATCCCACAAAGGTAACTACCATGAAAAACGTCTCCAAAGCTAACTCTGGGCTCCTAAAAACAGAGGAGGTGAACTTCACGGGACCCATGCAAATGGAGAATAGTTGCAAGACCACCGAATCATACACCAATGCACTGTATGAACACGTACACAAATGCATGGATCTCGCCATAGCCAGTAGAACCAAGATGCTCTCCTCAGAACAAAGGAAGCCAATCTGGTGGTCCTCTGTCATAAACAAACTCTACAACAGAAGAAGGAAACTGATGTGGAATAAGGTGAATTCCCAAGACTGGAAAAACTCCCTTATCAGCCTCAACAAAAGGTTGAGACCCCTCATCAAATCCTCTAAAGCTAGCTATGAAAACAGAATTGCAGCAGATAGTAAAGACAACCATAAGGCCTTCTATAGTTATGTAAAGAATCTCCACATCAATACCCAGATTTGCTCTGAGCTACTGCACAATGGTACCTCCTATACTGAGCCAACAGATATTGCCAATATAATGGCCGACAGATTCAGTGCCAACTTTACCCCTCTCTCCCCCTGAAAGGACCAATTACAATATCAGTAGATTGCCAGACACCCAGTATTATTGCTGCACAGATTACAACAGCACTGTCAAAGTCCAAGAATAAAGCTTCTATGGGACCTGACAATATCCCCAACTGTGTTTTACATGAACTACAGAGTGAACTGGCACCTCACCTGTGTGTCCTGTTCAATCACAGCCTCACCTCAGGCTTTGTCCCTACTGAATGGCACACTGCTACAGTCATCCTTCTCCAAAAGGGAGGAGTGACTACAGACCCCGGGAACTATCGCCCCATTAGCCTGACGAGTCTGATATGCAAAGCTATGGAACACATCATCATGGACCTAATAAAAAAGGATATAGGGAATCTCCAAACTCTAGATCCTACACAGTTTGGTTTTGTGAAGGGTAGATCATGCCTGCTCAACTTGATTGACTTCTTTGAGTCAGTCACCAGAGCTGTGGATGAAGGCAAGGTGGTTCATACAGCCTACTTTGATCTAGCCAAGGCCTTTGATACCATTCCCCACTCAGGAATCATAGAAAAACTCACTAAGCTAGGCATCAACCCCTATATCACTAGGTGGGTTGCAAACTGGCTCACAATTAGAACCCACAGTGTGTAAGTAGCTGACTCCAAGTCAGACTGCTGACCATTCACGAGTGGAGTCCCACAGGGTTTGGTACTGGGTCCTCTCCTGTTTGGTTTCTACTTCTCTGAAGAAAAGGCCAACACAAAGGGACTCTGGCTGACAAAGTTCGCAGATGATTGCAAGTTGGGAGCCATTATTAACTCCCTAAGTGATGCTGACATCCTACAGAAAGGCCTCAGTGAGACCAAACCATGGCCTTAATGCTCAATGCCAAAAAAATGTGTCATCATCCCCCTTAGGAAAAACCCGGTTCCCCTTTAATTATCACATCAATGGTAATCCACTGAATGCAGAAGGCACTGTAAGAGATCTAGGAACACAGGTTTACAGCAACCTATCTTTTGACCACCACATTGCCACTGTGGTCAGAAAGTCCTTCTATGTGGCACATCTCATTACTAAGGGTTTTGCATCCAGGAAGAAAAAGGTCATTGTCTCCCTCTACTCTTCCCTCATTAGGCCAATCATCGAGTACTATGCCCCATTTAGCATGTACTTCACTAGACACCTGCAACAACTGGAGAGGCCACAAAAGTACCTCACAAAGAGGATACTAGGCCTTAAACATTTGTCCTATATGAACAGACTCAAAAAACTCCAAATATTCTCTGTCTCATATTGCCTACTTAGAGGCGATCACTGCTTGACTTACAAAGCCATGTCTAACCCAGCTCTGTTAGAAATGCTAGAGCTAAAGAAATCCCAGTCTCTCCGCACCACACATGCTCCAGAGACCTCAACCTTATTACCACAATCAGCAGAACATGCTGGAGGGACAGGTTCATAACTCAGAGACTGCCCATGCTATGGAATAGACTTCCCATACATGTCAAGCAGACCACCTCACTGGCCCTCTTCAAGAGGAATCTTGATAAGTGGATGGGGAATAGAAAATTCATCCCGGGGATCACTCCAGTGGCTCTACTTGACAGAGGCATTAGGAACTAAGGTCAGGTGGCATGATGCCAGGGTAATCCTATGGGCTAGGCTTGTAAAGGCTCCAGGGCCATTAGCCTAGTACACACCTATGAAGCTATGAACTTATGAACTTCACAGAATACAGATTCTACTACACATGGATGGCCTCAGAGCACCTGTGCACACTCAATAACCATGACTTATCCATACACTTAAGAAATGTAATTATTGGACTTTATTTTGAATTTCATAAGCAAGGTAAAGCACTGATCCCATTGGACCTATTTCAGTCTCAGCCTGGGGGGTAAATACAATAGATACATGACATCATATATAAGCACAACATCATGCAATATATACACATGATATACAAAGTGAATATCAGAGCTGTTTTGAGGGTATAAAGAATAGCTACAGGACATAATATAGAAGGTGACCAACAAAACACAACATATACATGCATTATATACAAAGTGGATATCAGCACTGGCATGCTGAAAGAATGACAATAAATGCAGAGTCAGGGCTGGCTATGTAAAGGGAAGAAAGGTAGCAAGAGGTTAAGTCATAAGATTAGAGACAGGTCAATTGCATTTTCTTTGATAATTGTAATGTGTTTTTAGTTCTAAACACAACATTGGGTAAGATGAATGATCTTTAGGAAAAGAAGGGAGAGATTCACACTAACAACTAATAAAGCATGATCTGTGCACTGAAGCATCATTTGGGGGGAGGGCTTGGAGGAGAGGATGGCACTTCAGGACAGTTTCCTTAGTGCTCACCTATGAACCTGAGTGGGTAAGATTTGTTAAGGTTGTATGTTGATGCATCTCTGAATAGCCTGGGGTTTAGTGTGTTTAGCTCAGTCTTAATAAGTTTAAACAGCTGAGAGACAACTTGAAAGTCAGCACATTGTTTCACAGGTAGCCAGTTAGCTTTATCAGTGGTTTTGCAGTGGTGTTCATTTCCTGGGAAGAGGGTGATGAATCTGCATATGGTGTTTGAGATGGTTTGAATAGTGGATGTATTTCTTTTAGGGGCTGCAACAATCAGAGGAAGGCCATATTCTAGCTGAACCTGTCAGATACTTTTACCTATGGCATTCCTGAAGAGTTTGGAAAGAAAGGAAGAGCACCTATTATCCAAGAACAAGAGAGTCGATTGTTTTATATGTGAAGCCCAGGCAGAGGTGGGCATTTAGGAAGGAGTCCAATCAAATCACTAGGTATTTGAATAAAATGACATTTTTAATGCTATTATTCAGATGATCAAGGATTTGTAGAAGTTTAGAAATAGAAGTGAGCTTTTTCATGGTACCAAAATGTACTGTTTTTCTTCTAGAGGAGCTAAGCACTAGTTTTTTTTATCACAGATTCATTGAATAATAACAGAAAAGTCAGCCTAAAGTTCAAGAGAGGAGAGACAATAGTTAGACCATGGTATCAGTATAAAGGAGGAGAGGAAGAGAACTTGTCAGAAATTTGGGATGCATGGCTAGGCTTAAAAAGGCCCTTGTGGTTGTAATCCTAGTATAAACACCTATGAACCTGTGAACTTAAAATGCAACAATATTCCACTTATGGGACATCCTTGTTTTAGTACACACTTCAGTCATATTTCTTTATTCTGCTACCCATGCACTAACACTATTATTCTGATATGCTGACAAATACACTCCCCTAATTCTATTCCCTTTTCCATACTTCTCCATAATATCCCACAAAGCGTCATGTCACACTGTATCAAATGCCTTGTTAATATCACCTACCATAAGTTTCACATCATCCCTTTTACATATAACATCACCCACAATTTCCATCACAACCAATAACAATTCTTGACATTCCTTCCCTTTTATATCATATATACTTTCTCCCATGTTGTCCCGCAACTTTCCTTCCATTCTCATCTGTTATTCCCATAAAAAATATAATCTGTGTTATTTAGTGTGACGGGTCTCCATTTTTGTTTTATTTAAGCCTTCTCATCTTTATTCTATATAACTTTTAATATCCCAGTACATAACTCTTCATACACAAACCCTTTCTTCAATCATTCAGTCAGTGCATTTATTAAATACTCTCTTTGACAGTTCATGAATTTCTTGTACATTCCATACCCTATACCGTCTGGGCCTGGTACTGAATCAACACTTACAAGTATTTCATCCAGTTCACTAATTGTAATTTCTTTTTCAAATGCTTCCTTAACTAATTCTGGAAATTTTACATTTCATTTTGTCTTATGTTCCACCCTTATACTCTTAGACATATTTTCCACATGCTGTACTTCAATGCTCATTATTTGTTCATGTTCTTTGAACTTCTTGTTTTACGCTTTACATTTTACATTCTCTCATTATACTTATATAATTTACTATTCAACCCTCAACTTCCTTCTGTTATACAGCTTATTGCTGTTCTGATTCCACCAGGTTGGCTTTTTTTTTTTGTTTGTTCTGTACTGATTCCTGGTGGGAACAGCTGTCAATATACAGCTATTAACATGCTTGTATAGGGTTTCTGTGAGCAGTTCCTCAAAGGCAGCAGTGTTTTCATTCATGATTTAGGGAGGCTTGAAAGTGTGCCAGGTTATCACTTAATAGTAGGAAGCTAACCTTAGAGTACTTCCTGAACATTGCAGTGTTAGCTGTGGCTCCAGGTTTTATTTTTACTTCAAAGAAGACCATTTTGTGATCTGACCTCACCACACAGGTCATTATATTACTGGGTGTACAGCAGTCTCCCATATTAGTAAGGACCAGATACAGTATGTTTGCACCCCTGGTCAGTGTATTGACAATCTGGTCCAGTGAAATTCTATATACAAAATCTAGAAATCTCCCTGCATATTTGGTGTTGTATATGATTCCCAGTTAACAGTGGGGTAATTAAGGTCACCCATGAGTATGTTATTGGGCTTGATGGTGAGTATTTCCAGTAAGCTTAGATACATGTTATGAGTTTACTGGGTCATAGAGGGGGATACATAGCTTGCAAGAAAGTGCGGGATTTTGAATACGGCAATTTGAACATGGAGAAGCTGGTGTATCACCCTGCTTGACCAGACTTGAGGTCTGTTTATTTTTATGTAAATTGGGACTCTTTCACATTTAGCCCTGCCTGCTGATCTAAATGTGTGGAGGACATTATAGCCTTGCACTGCTGGTGTGCTCCCTGTGGTTTTAACCACATCTCACAGTGACTGCACAGATGTCAGTTTTCTCTAGGAGACCTCGTAGAGAGTGGTTTCTTATTTAGACTTCTATCATTGAGCAGTAACATCTTTAGATTTTGTTGGTTTTGATTTGCTGTGTTGAAAGTATTTTCAGTTTGGCATTTCATAAAAAAAGGCACTATGGGGAAGGATAATGTTTTAGCTGAAATTCAAATGCCTAGTGCAGACAGGTGCAGACCATCCCTGGCAAACCAGTATGGTCTGTTGACCATTTCCTTCCATGATGACAAATATTGCCTCCCACCCACCTTAGAAAGACAACAGAAACTAAGACAATTATTAAATTAGTCATTTTATGTTCATACTGTGGCATCATCCTTGGAGAAGGTAGAATGCTGCTCAATGCTAGGCTCACACCTTCTAGAAAGGATGATGCCACAGTGATAATCAGTGCTAGGCCCATATCAGCCTGTGACACATATTCCGAGAGCTCCATGATGTCTCTCTTCATATAGTCTAGAAAAATATGTCTCATATCATTTACACCCACGTGGACTATGACTGAGTTATACTTATACTTGTGGTCCACTGACCAATGTGGTGGACACTGATAAGTACCTGACTGCAACTTTCTGCTTATTCATTCCTTGCTCTGCATGGTAAGAGGGACATGAGTGTGTCTCACAATTGAGTCTTCAATCACCAGTATGCTGGGTTGTGTCTTGGCTCGACTTATGGGCTTAGAAGTAGAGGCTCCATGAGATGTGGTTGTATGTGTTGATGTGGGTGTTGTTATGAAAGACTGCATTTAGCATTTGTTATGTGTGCTTTTTCTAGAAGGTCTTTGGGATTTAGGGAGGCTACATTTAAGTACCTCAGTATATGTAGATCTATGTGTCTGCTTCATACTATGTGTGATAGGTGCAGTGTGTGGTCTACTGACAACCTGAGTGACATTAGAAGTGCTTTTATGTGATAGCTTTACATCCAGTGACATTGTGTGAATACATCTCTCACATACCTTATCAGTTTGTTGAGAATTAGCTGGTTGTCAGTAAACATGAGGTAATTTCTACATAGACTGAAACAGCAAGGGCAACTACAATATATGGGTTACCAGACAGGAAATGTGTACTGAGGACACTCTGCACAGAAATAAAAAAGAGATGCACACAGAAATATGTAAGAGGAGAGGGTAAATGTTCAAATTCTAGTAAGATAATTAATGTGAAGGCACTTATGTCACAAAGGCAAATTTGTAATAATAAAATTGTGCAATACATATGTCAGAATAATTATCGGTGGTCACACTTCTGAGCAAATGTAGGTAAATAAAAGCAGACGATATTATAGTATATGACAGTTACACAAGTTTATTACTTATTTATTTATGCATTTATTGAATATTTGTATACTGGGAAAGCCTAACCGTGAACAAGACAATTTTCAGTGGAGGCCAGGGGAGAAATGCTCCAGTAGCATGTCTTTCACATTATAACTGAGAGGAATTTCATGACACATGAATGTCATTAACATGCTGAGCTGAGATGAAAATTTGCAAGGACAGTCCATACAGTATGAGATATTTGCATAGGGTGCATTTTATTAATATAACATGTTCTTAAAGGGTCATTTGTGTATATCTCATGTTGCCTCTAATACAACAGGTTTAAGGAATCACACAGTGGAAAGTCTAGCGTTGCTAGATTTTTCTTTTGGTTTTTACTGATTGTTTTTTCTGTCTGACCTTTTAACTCATTGTTTTAGATTGTTAGTTGGGCTATTTTGCAGACAACTTAATGATTATGAATATCAGATGGGTATGACAATGCTGAGTTTCTAAAGGCTAGCCAAACACTCCACTTATGCTGTGCTGATGATGATGCCATAAGAAGGCTGAAACATGCATGTCCACAGCCAGTGGGGTTTGGCTTTATTGTCCCGAATTTGTCCATTAAAAGACTTAAAAAGAAAAAAGTCATGGGCATTCAGAATTGCCATATAGCTGAAACACCTGATGTCCTTAAAGGGTCAGTTGCATATATCCCAAGTTGGGGTCTATATCAGATTATCGAATTTTTAAAAGTTCGAACATCATATGGTCGACACCATATGTTCAAACTATTAAAAGTTTGAAAATCAAATAAAAAACAAAACAGAAAAAAAACTACCTGAAAAGTTAAGGCACCCCCCACATCCCCCACTCTTTAAATATACCAACTCCGAGATTGCACTACAGTGCAGACAATGGAAAACTTCCATTTCCCCACTGTATGGAGATCTCCTTTGAAATGTTAGAACATTTAAATGTTCGATCATATGGTATCGACCATATGACGTTCGAACATTTAAATGTTCGACAACGTAATATAGACCCCCATGTTGCCTCTAATACAAGAGGTTTAAGGAATTGCACACTGGAAAGTCTTGCCTTGCTAGATTTTTATTTTGGTTTCTACTGATTGTTTTTTCTGTGTGACTTTTCTACTTGTTGTTTTAGGTTTAATATAACATGTTGGAAAATAGGAATGGCTCAGAAACCACAATCTCCTTTTGCAAGGATCAAATCCATCTCATCAATGGTAACACTGCTGCTCAGGTGAGCAGTAAAGGACTCACTATAGTGACCTGCAAAGATACCATCCATACCTTCTTAGCTGATGAGAAGAAGTGTATTCCACAACTTAGAAGGCTATTGCAGAGAATAGTTTCCAGTGCCAGGGGAGGATGCATTGCCTTTCCAGACACAGAGTAAAGCATATCCGGATGCTCCCTCTCTGCCACTAAAATAAAAGAAATTACCTCCTGACAAAACCCTGAAGACACCCTGAAGTTATCTGCTAGCCAGATTTTCATAGAAAGCTCCTAAGGCTCAAGAAAAGAGAATGTATGTTTCTAATAGCAGTTTACTATAAGACTTTATACAAAATCTATTAGTAATAGTTAACCCTTCCGTGTCAGAGTTTTAGCAGCCTACTGCAGACCCTTACCACCCCCCCCAATTTTATTAACATAGAATACACTGTACCCTGTGAAGGTTTCAGCCTATTCTCTCCTGTTTGATATCCCCTCTGACCACTAGGTAGAAACATACACTACCAGAAAAGGTAGTAATACATTATTATATCAAATCCCAAAAGCTACATAGCAAAGCTGGAACACATTTAGACTTTACCTTTCCACCTCTACATCTGTTAAATATTCCCTCCCTCCCTGCTGCTCAACCCATATCTAAAGTTACTCCACAATTATAATTTTCACCTAAAATAAAAATAAAACCTTCTTGATAAAGCCATAAACTCCAGTCAGCTGATACTTTTTTCTGCTGTACTCACCTTTTTTGCTCTTCCCTGCTCCGTTCACCCTGCTGGCTCACTCAGCTCCCCTACCCTACTCCCAATTCCCACACACCCCCAGTAGTCCTAGACTTATAGTCCTCATAGTCACACCCCCACAAAAACAACCTACCAACACCAACCAATTAACAAGCCTACTCCCACTTTAACAAATATCTACCTATTTGCAACCTTCCCCTCACCCTTCCCTCAGACAAATCATGCAAGCCCTACTATCCATATTACTACTAACTCTCACTACCCTAGCCTATACCACATCCATATACACAACACTACCACCAAACAATACCTTTCACACAATACATACCTACACACACTTACAAACACACAAGAATATTACAATCTGCTCCACATTATTCAAACATAGTTCACTATTTCTCATACACAAGACACACACCACAATACCTCTCAAGAAACACATAGCAACTAAAGTTCACTCTGACCTAGCCCACGCTATAAAACTCAAAATATTCTTCAAACAATGGCTACTAATCTCAGGAGACATTCACTCCAACCCAGGTCCAATCAACAAACTGCTATCACACAAACAAGAATCAGAACTTCTTATCATTAGCTTAAACTCAAGAAGTATATCCAATAAACTACATGACTTACATGCACTCATATCCCACTACTCGCCAGACATACTTTCTATTACTGAGACTTAGCTAAAACCCAACACCCAAAACAATGAAATTCTCCCCTGGTTATAGTATCCTAAGGCATGACAGAGCTACCAGAAAAGGAGGTGGAGTTGTAATGTTATTTAAGAACACACTTAACCTCCAGCCTCTGAACACTCCTCTACCCAACTTTCAGAATGCAGAAACATTAGGCTCTGTTCTGTCCCTTAAAAACAAAAAAAGGATCAACATCCTCTGCACCTACATTCCCCCAGGTAATAACTCACCTGTAATAGAAGAAATTCTACAGTGGACTACTACAACTAACCTGCCTCAAGAAACTATCATGCTAGGTGATCTATACCTATACCGATCTACGTGTAACTCCAACAATGCCTCAAACCATATCAACTTATTTGGTGTCTCATAATTAATCTAGGAACCCACCAGAATCGACAACAAAAAAACAAAAAACAATCTATTCTCGACTGGACTTTAATTTCCCCAAAGAAAACTATCATGTGGGTTGCCTATCTGACATACTAAGTGACCACTGCCCCACATTCCTACTTCGAAAACAAGTAAACATATCCAAACCCATACATTATAAGGAAATTCAAAATGAGCATAAGTTTAATCCACAAATTCTTAATAGAATACTACAACAATGTAACTGGCACCCACTACAGACACTATCACTAGATCAGGCAGTCGACTGTTTCAATAGTACTTTTATAAATGTTCTAAATACAGCTGCTCCAATTAGGAAATGTAGAATCAAAGTTAACTATGCCCTTTGGCTAAATAGGACCACTAAAGCCTTACTAAAAGCCAGAGACAATGCCTGGAAGAATTGGAAAAAGAACAATACCAGCCAAAATAGATAGTTATACCAACAACTGCATAATCAGGCCAAAAAACAAATAAAATTGGATAAAGAAAACTACTTCCTTAATGTCCAAAACAAACATTCCAAAAACCCACAAAAATTCTGGCAGGCTATCAATTCCCTTCTAAAACCTGGCAAAACTACCACCCCCATCCCAAACAGCAATAATAACAATGACAGCATAGCTTCTCAATTTAATCACCACTTTACAGAATCCATTCTCACATTATCTACCCAACTATCTAACAATAATCCTGCACTTACACCAACTATAGAGAACAATACTTTACCCTTATTTACACTCTCACCTGTACCAACCTCTATGGTAAAAAAACTACTCTTAAAACTAAAACTAAAACCTACCACCCTCGCAGCAGATGGTCTACCCACTAATTTCTTAAAATTAGCTGCAGAATCCTTGGCCTACCCTGTCTCAGTTCTCAGTAACCACATTATATAAGAAGCCCAAATCCCCAAATTATGGAAATTATCATACATTATTCCTCTTCACAAAGGCGGCAACTCATATGAGCCATCAAACTACCGCCCCATTGCTATCCTATCACCCCTTTCCAAGCTCCTAGAGAAATGTAATCACACTCAAGTGATGCACTTCCTAATCTCACACAATTACCTCCCATTCACACAGCATGGCTTCCGCCCAAATCATAGTACAACTACTGCTCTTCTGTCCTTCACCAATCAGGTTAACCAACTGAGAAACAACAATCACTTTGTATCAGCCATATTCCTAGATTTATCTAAGGCATTCGACATGGTCTCTCACAACCTGCTTCTAGACAGTCTAACCACAATATCCTTTGCCCCTCCACTACTTGCTGGTTTAAAAACTCTCTCTCCAATAGGCAACAGTCAGTCAAATGGCAAGGTGTACTATCACCTTTACTACCAACCACTATAGGCATTCAACAAGGATCAATACTGGGCCCTGTACTATTCACAGTTTTCACCAATAAACTGTACACCTCCACCCTGCATGCAGCACTCATACAGTACACAGATGACTCTACCTTAATCTGCTCTGTCCCATCCATAGCCACCCTTCAAAAACTTACTCAAAATTCCTTCTGTTCCATCGAAAAATGGATTACTGACATCCAACTTATTCTAAACCCTAACAAGACCAAATTACTTCTCTTTACCCCCAACAAACACAGGACCACACCCACCTCCTTCACTATCACTTCCACAAATGGCACAGCAATCTCCCCATCACCCCACACTAAGCTCCTAGGCATACAAATTGATAAGGATCTTCACTTTGATGTCCATATCTCTCAAACCATTAAAAAGGTACATAAAAAGTTAGGTACTCTATACAAACACAAACAGTTCTTATCAGATCAAGCATGAATCACCCTAGCCCAAACACACCTACTGTCTACCCTAATGTATGCATCCCCAATCCTAACCCACATCAGGAAAACAGATATGGACAAACTAGAAGCATGTTACAATAAAATTGCAAAATTCGCAAATAACTCCACATTTAGAAGCCATCACTGTCTTGCCTTAAAAGAGCTACAGTGGCTAGAATTCCCACAATTAATTAGCTACCACCAACTAGTGCTCACCTACAACACACTAAATAATCCCCACAAAGCCCCAGCCTTAAATCTACTAACAAACCAATATGTAGCATACCGTCCCCTGAGGTCATCAAGCAAAACCCTACTCTGTGTGTCCAGAGCTAACAATACTGCAGGGAAAGCTGTCTTCTCCTATACCATCACTAAGAAATGGAATAGCCTCCCCCAAAATAGCAGCTCCTTCTATATCACTATTCAAACAGTCCCTCAAGGCACACCTCACAAAGTCCTGGCTATGTCCTTGCATCACTTAGATATTCTACTTTTCTCCCCACTCTCACTATCCCCTTTTCTTCACTCACTTCTGTCCCTACACTATTGTACTAAAAATACTCTAATGCAAGAACTTCTACACATAACCATTATGTATTATGCATATTATGTTCTTGTGAGATATCTCCTTCATTGCAAAAGTTGATAGTGAGCATGTTTTCTCTCTCAAATACTCTCACCCAAAGCTAACTATGAGTAAACATGCTAGCATTAGCTTGCATAGAACAAACTACTGTATATACTTGCATGATTGCATTGTATCATATATCCTTTGTTATATATTTTTATTGCATTGTATTGCATTGTATTACATTGTATTATATAATACTTTGTTCTATATATCTACCACTGTACTTGTTAGATGTGGAATTTTTCTCCCCGGGCCTCCACTGTAAATGGACCTCGCTCCAGTCGGAAATTCCCGGTAATCAAATGTAAAATAAATAAATAAATAAATAAAACACTGACCAGTTTATTAACTGTGTATATAACAGAAATAGGCCTAATACATGTAAGAAGAAGATCATCCTTGAAAGTAATTATATACTTCAATATTCTGATGGTTATCCATCTCATATGTACGTGTGTGTGGTGTTACCAATGTGGAAGCAGAGTGTGACTTACATAATACCCTTGCGTAAGGCACTCCTGCCTGACACAGTTATTGTGCTGACAGATAAGAAGAGATACAAACACCACACTATAATGTAATGTATTCCACAGAGCTGTGTATTGTTGGCATCTGCCACAGGAGGTAGCAATGGGTATTGCGACAATTAAGTGAAATTAATGTGTGAATTAAGAAAGTATCCCTGAGAATGAACGTCATATCAGCATGTCAGACTGATGGCAATTAAATGTGCACACAATTGTGATCAGTCCTATATCAATGTTCCATGCTCAAGGAAGGCTTGTCAGTATGTCTGTATAGATACCACCCAAGAAGTAGAGCACAATTGTGTACACCACAGTACTCAATGTATATGCCAAAGTAGCACTCTCACCATGTCACTGACAGAACAAATGTCTACTGCCATGAAATCCAAAGCTACATTCATATGTGTTTGTGCAGCATATCAAAGGATAACACTGATGTGATGTAATGGTTATTGTGTGATGCAGTATGTTCATGCAAAGTGAAACACTATGCTACAACTGAACATCCATCTGTACAACTCCTCCATATAGCAATATGGCCATTGACCACATTCTAAACAGTAGAACTGTTATCACAGCTGTTAAATTCCACCTATATGAAATCATTAAATCAGATGTACATTATTTGATCATAATTTGTATCTTCTAAAATTGATGGGGGAGGCCTCTGCCACTCTATAGCTACAAAGTATAAATGGGTGGGGTATCTTTCATGCAGAACAGTTAAGGACACAAATGGTCACTCAGTGCTGGTTTGGAACACTTGCCTAAGTGCTGAGAAAATCAACACCATAGTGGGATCAATGAATGTGCCATGATATAAGTGAATTGCCAATTGTCCTACATATGGTTATGCGAAAGAATTACATCATGGGTATGGATCAATAAATATGTGTCCATGTAATAACCCAGAAAAAGTCTTTCTATATGTTAGACAACACTGCCTGATGCTAGGTACACCCAAACCCATCTGAGGCACAGTTGGGAGGTGCATAGTTTCAGACTGACACTGAGTTTGTGGCTCACACTTCCACTGGCCTTATTTTGGATACAGTCAGTATTCCTGTACACACCCATTCCACTCAGGCCTCAGGCATAGGAATGATTGAGGGTGACATGGTTGATTGGCATAGTGTGGTTACTCCAGCTGCAGAGGTGATTCAGTCTGCCTATAGCCATTGTGAGAGAGTGGCACCATGCAAGAGGGTTGCTGGAGACACTCAGAAGAGGTGTACTATCCACCCTTGTCCTGATGCTATGGTGTCATTATGTGCTACAAGACATATGTATAGGGTCATTACAGAGACAAAGGCACGTTCGACAAGGGCCTCAGAACGTATTGTGTGAGTTCTAAATGTGGCGTATTCTGACATGCATGTCTGTCTCAATCACATGGTTAACTCACTGGACAGGATAAGTGACAAACTGGATAGGGCAGTGTCTGTAATGGATCTTTTGCTGGGGGAGGGATGGCATCCACATGTCCAAAGAGCTGCAACATCCTCTGGTGTTAGCCTATGTGGCTGTGCAAGATCCCACTTCTGTAGTGGCAGTACTTCTTCTGTTCCATCAGTGACTGAGGTGTCCACATCCAGATGTGGTAGACCATGGAGTCAAAGTTCTGGTCATAGTTGTGAAGACAGCTTGTCCAGCAGACATCACAAACATTGAGGTAGCAGCCCAACTTTAAACTAGGACATGGAACTGGCAGTGCAACTCCTGGCAAAGAAAGGCCACATTTTTGAGAGCAACAACACTGAACTGACAGCTCTACCTTGCACATCTCAGACCTGTATGACATGGCAGGAAGTAGTGCTAGTACAGAGAATGATTGTGTTCATGCAGACACACATTTCACAAGAACTGCCTGTACCAACCCACACACATACAAGGTAACAAAACCTTAATGTTGATTAGGATATATCACCTGCTAGTGTCCCTGAGATATTTCCTACTTTACTGAATGTTCTGTGTTTTGTACTCACAGACACTCACTACTTTGGTGTCAGCCATGGCCTACTGCCCACCTCCCATCCCCATCCCACCCTGTGTAAATGATGATAACTCTGCCATGGCCTTTGTTCATTTGGGTCTGGCTTAGGGTTGCATATATGTCTGATGCACAGAATGGATCGCTAAGAGAGTTCTTCTCAGTATGTTTGATTATATGCATTTTTATTACATAGGATTGTGGATGTTCCTTTAAATGCTCATTTTGGGAGGAGGCTTTTTTCATTTAATATTGTAATTCATGCAATCAAACCAGTGATATTGCATTCTTACTAGTTGATATAAAGTGTGTACACTGGGTAAGTGACCAGCTTGATGCCATCTATTGCATATAATGCATACTTGTGTATTGCAGATATCATGCCTATAAGTCAAGGATGCCATTGCTGGACACGTTAGGTTCATAGGCTCATAGTTTCATAGGTGTTTATTGGGCCAATGACCACAAGGGGCCTTTTAAGCCTAGCCATGCATCCCAAATCTCTCACAACTTCTGGTACCCTTGATTAGTGTAAGCAGAGGCTGGGAAGATGAAATATTTACAAGCAGGAGCTTGGGAGATGAACCATTTACAGCTTGCCTGTGTCCATTAGAGACATAGGTGCCAAGCCAGGGATGAATTTCCTGATCCCCATCCAATTGTCCTAGTTACACTTGAATTGGGTTAAGGAAGAACTCTGCTTCACAAGGATGGGGTGCCTGTTTCAGAGACAGAGTAGTCTCTGAGATACAAACCTGTCTCTCTAGCAGGTACTATTTATATCACAGGCAAGGTTGAAGAGCCAGATTCAATAAAGCCTACAATAAGTGTGCACAATATGTATTCAGTAAAATTCATACCACATTTTGGTGCTTTCTAGTCACTCAGAATGATTACACTAAGTGTACTTGCAATCGACACTTTGTGGTAACCTTTATGAATCCCTGTTAGTATTTAAAGCTGCAAGAATATCAGTAGGAAAACTAAAATTAGGAGGAAGAAGGTGTGAGTTATGTCATGTTGTTTGTTCACTCAGAACAGTGTACACTTTGTGTACACTTAGTGTAGGCATTATTGAATCCCAGGGTAAGTCTTTTAAAAGGGTCATTCTGGTGCTGTTTGTTTTGTAGATATGCAGGAGGTCCATCACAGTGGGGTCTGACAATGCCCTGTATGCCAGGCATGGATCTCCTCTCAACAGCCTGTAGGAGACAGAATATAGCGACAGGGCCTTAAAGCGGTCCGCAGAGGATATTTTACTTATGCTCTGTATTCTTTTAGTGAAGAACCTCTGTGGACATTTTAAAACACAAAAAACCTGACGCAGATTCTGACAGAGTACATTTATGACTGACAGTATGCAGGTAGTTTATCTTCTTACACATTTATTTATATACTACAGGTTCCACACTTACCTTGACATTACTGCAGTTACAAATCATGTGTTTTGGGGCTGTCTGTATCTGATGCAATCCATACGCAGACATTACATGGATAAGTACATTTTGTGGGATCAGATAGCATCACTTTTAATAGTTGCATGTGCTTAGGTTGTTGTGTGTATTCTTCCTCTGATGATTGTGTGTGCTATAATTTGCCTCTTAATTGCTGAATGTGTGCGCTAACCTTTGAGTCTTAGGTGGTGAGTGTGTATGTGTGTGTTGTTCTTTGCCTCTTAGCCAGGGTAAGGGCATATTGTGTACGGCTACGTTTGCCAGCTACCTCTGCAGTTGGATGTTCTCCCTCAGAATTCCCATCTCTGTCTGCTGGAGGTGCTTGCCCTGCCTGTGGTCCAGGACTGTGTGGCTCTGGGTCTTGCAGTCCCTGTTGCAGCTGTTTCCTTAAGATGATAGTGTATAACATGGCACAAACTGTGAGGATTTCTGCACATGTGCCTGGGTTTTACTGCAAGGCAGCCCCTGATGTGTCTTGACAGGGGAACCGTGACTTCGGCATGCCAAACACATGCTCTATGATGTTTCTAGTTTAAATGTGGGCATCATTGTATCCTTCTTCTACGGAGGTGTCTGCATTTCTGATGAGTATCCTAAGCCATGGTTCCAGTTCATAACCTGCATCACCCTGTAGATGGCCTTGTAGAACATCTCCCCTGGCAAACCGTGTGTAAAGTTGCGAAGTGTGCCATATGTGTGCCACGATAACTGCCTGGGTTGCCTGCAGACATTAAGGATGATCCATCAGGCATGCGTTACAGACAACCTGGCAGTTGATGGAGTGAAATCCCTTCCTGTTGATGTATTTTCTTGCCTATTCACCAGATGGTTATTTTATTTTTGTGAAAGTGAAGCCTGTGGGCCCCCAAGACTTCAGGAAAGTGTGCTGCAGGATAAAATTCCTACATTGTTCTTCCTTTCTCCTCTGGTGTACATGGAAAATAGATGTAATCCCTTGCATGTTCTAGCATAGCATTGAAAATTAGTGAAATATTCTGGAAGCTGAGGCCTGTGACAGCCTTAGTATATCCTCCACGGATGTCTGGAGTGTACCAGTAGCAAATGCTTAATGCTACATATACCTTAGTTTCTACTGGTATTGGTTCACCTCAATTTCCTGGAGATCTAAGATGGGAGTGGCACAGGTTACGGAGTTACTATGGTGATTCCATATCAAACCTGTATCACTCTATTATATCAATGTCATGCAGTTCATGATATGTCACATAGTTTCCGAACACCCTTCAACTCCTTGAATGAGTTCTTTCAGCAGCAGCAGCAGCATAGATTTGAGCCTATGGAACATATACATGCAAAAACGCAGCAACAATAATCCCTAACATTGTTTTTTTTTTTTTGGTGTTCATGGCAAAGGGCTACACCATCTCAACATGATTACTTCATAGCTTCATGAATGTCTCCGCCATATTGAATTAGTTAATTAGGGTGTAATTCAGATGATTATGCTTTCATTACATACTCTGCTGTTTACCTTTATCTTGCAGCTCTACACACTGTTTAGAGCAATTTAACGAACACAAAACAACAGCAGCGTGGGAATTAGCCATCTATGAATAATGCCCACAGTGTAATGAAATTACACCACAATATACAAAACAGAAGAAAGCAATAAGACAATACAAATGACAAGAAATCAGTATAAAGGAAACAAACTAACCTTTTAGTCACAGTCTTCTATGGCAGACTCTGAGTGAACTTTTCTAGTTAAAAAGTCTTTCTTCCCTTTTCAGGAATCCTCTAACAATATAACATCCACATCAATTTTAACATACCATTCCAGTATTCCTATCCTTCCTGCAATATTAATTATACTGTTCACATTTATTTATTTATTTATTTATTTATTTATTTATTGACATTTGTTTACCGGGAAAGTCCACTGGGCTAGAGAGCCCATTTTCAGTGCAGGCCCAGGGAGGAAAAGCTTCAATTACATATTAACAACAACCAGGGGGTCACAAAGCTTACTGAAAGTACTCTAAAATTGTTGTTTTTTCCTACTTTTTAAGTTAAGGGGAAATATTTTTAAATATTTGCTTTCTTAATTTTACTCTTTCTCATATTGAATATTTTTTCCTGAGTTTATGTACATATAATCGGGTCTATATTAGATGATCGAACTTTTAAAAGTTCGAACATCATATGGTCAACATCATATGATCGAACTTTTAAAAGTTTGAAAATCTAATAAAAAATAAATAAACTACAGAAAAAACCTACCTGAACATTTTAAGCAGGGGGCAAGCCCCCCTGCACCATCCACACCCCCGCTCTTTAAATATACAACTCTGAGATCGCACTACAGTGCAGAAAAGGGAAATCTTCCCATTCCACACTGTACGGAGATCTCCGTTGAAGCGTTCAAACTTTTAAAAGTTCGATCATATGATGTCAACCATATGACATTCGAACTTTTAAAAGTTCAAACATATGATATAGACCCCATATAATCCTTGATCTTCAGAATCAGAATTTCACTGGCTAGAACTTCAAAAAATTATTAGTATCAATACTTTCTTCTGACCTTTCTTCTTGCATGTAATCTCTCTCTTCTCCTTTTCCCCCCTCCATATATTTTTTTCTTCTTCTACAGTTTTTCTTCACCTAGTTTTCCCTGTTCCCCAGGCTCTTGCGGTCCTCTCTCATGTATGTTTTCTTCCCTTTTCCCATCTTTTTCATTATTTTCTGTTTGCTCTTGACAATCATTTCAAAAGTGTCCTTTTTTTACACAACCTGCTTTCAGCCACACACCTTCTTTCTGTATGTCCTTTTGCCCCACACTAGTAACACTGCATCCTTTCACAATCATAAATGTATAATAAACGTGCTTTTCTCTCATGTTGTATTGCAATTCCTATTTGTATTATAGTAACTTACCTTCAATTTCTCTATAAACTGGGTACAATTTCTCTAGCAATTAAATCATTGTCATATAACTTGTATTTATCCTTAAACAATTTTGCATATTATGTCTAACTTTCTTATAATGATTTAAACTATATTTGTTTTTTGTATAACTTTTAGATACTGTTGTAACAAAAGGAAATACTGCCAGCTCAGCTATCTGCAATTTTGTAAATAATTATATGTCATTTGAATATTAATATGATTTATATAGAAGTGTGACAGAAGGAGATACAAAATTCCTGATAGCTGGGCTGGCAGTAAGTGGTTGTGTGTCATTTGTGAATATTAGTATGATGCAATTGGTTGTGTTACAACTGTACTAGAACTGTATGTCATATTGTACAGACGTGTGCAGAAGAGATATTTTGTAAAATACTGACCAGAAATGTATATACACTATTGTAACTGTTTAGATGTATATGTATTTTAACAATGGGGACTGAAACACAAGAAGTTAACTTCAGAAGAATAGCTTAAAACTTAAATTACTTTATAACCATGAAATAAAAGAGATGTTCCCCCAGATTCATCAATCTTCTGTGCAGGACTAGCTTAGTCCTGCATGGAAGCACCCATTTAGGAACAAGATGGCAGTGCATCATGCCTATAAATGAAGGCGCACTGCCCGAGCTCCTAGGCTTACACGGAGTGTGGACGAGTGCAGGGGGCGTGTCTGAGAGCAGAGCTCTCAGAATAAACACTCCCCTGCAATGCAGAACAGCAGAAAGTGGGAAGAAATGAGCGAGATCGCTCATAGATATCTGCATATCCCCAACAGTTCCCCATGTGTACAACAGCAAAAGTACATTAAAATGAAATGAAGAAACCAGTGTATTCATGTTGTTTAAAAATCCAAGTACAGGTAACTGTAGGTGCACGGGTGTGCCCAACGCTTAGCTATGGTTAAAGCAGCTGAAAAGGCTGAAGAGTATAACAAGGAAGATATATGCAAATGAAGCAGCACAGCAATAGTGTAGTGGGCAGAGCATTCACCTAACGAGCAGGCATTCCCAGTTCGAGTCCCACTGCAGCACAGTGTATTTTACATGGCAAAGTATATTATAACCAATAGTATTGTTGCAAAACCCACTAAATAACACATATGTGTGAACTAGAGTAATGCAGGAAATGCACATGTGAAATAGAAATCTCATAATGAATAAGGCACTAGTAACTAGGTGTAAACACAATTAAGCAGTAGTAAGCATATATAAGCACTAGTAAGCATGTTTATGTGCATTTGCGTGGAGGTAAGTACTGCCTACACAGATTAAGCAATGTGGAAGCTAACTGAGTATAAGAAACTGTAACCAGAAGTTAGCAGTGCTTAGCTCCGTGCAAACCCACGCAAACCCGCGTACAACTGCTTTAAAGTGCCTTAATCAATCTGTACCCAATGGGCCATGTTCTGCCCAGCAACAAAATAAACAGCCTCTGCAAAGCTCAAATCCAGGACCATGCACACCCTACACAAAGTGATTTACCATTAAGCCATGCCAGCTATACATAAATCTGATGTTTTCAGAAACATAACAACCAGCCCAGTCATGCAAGAGTACAGAGAATGTATACCAACATCTAGATGTATGTGTGTGTAAATATATTAACATCTAAACAGATACAACATATCTATATATGTAGTTTTATATATATATATATATATATATATATAAATGTTCAAAAATATATACATATATATATATATATATATATATATATATATATATATATATATATATATAAAAACATATATACATGCAAATGCTGACATCTACACATATATATATATATATATATGTCAACACCTATATCCCCACATATACACAGCATGTTAAATATATGTACACAGATATATATCTCTAAGAAGGTATATACGGGAATAGTTATAAATATGTAAGCAAATATATATACCCATATAGGTATATATGGCCAGACATCTGTAGAAAGCAATGATAGATTAACAGAAACATATATGTCCACATGCACCGTTAATGGGGTTAAAAGGCCCCAAACAATATACATCTCATACGAATTAGCATACTCCCCCACAGCCAAACACATCCGTCTTGCAATACACTGCCAAGTTTATTTTGTTGTAAGTGTTATATTTAAATAGGGATTTAAATTCTTCTTATTATATATTTCACATTTTTATATCTCATTCCCCTCTCCCCCACCCAATAGGTGGGCCATCCAATACAGGCCCATCCAACCCAGCCTCTCCTCGACCCATATTTACTTTACCCACAGTCCCCCCCCCCCCCCGCTGCACACACAAAGTCACCATCCCTTCTCTGGTTACCAGCATGTAGCAACCACACCACCACACTTTGCCCACCCTCCACTCCTCCTTCCCTTGGGACACATCTTGTACGTTGTCCCGACCCAAGTATCTTCTGTCTTCCACATGCTGTAGTCCATGCACATATGAACATAGCCATGCTTACCTTTGCAGACATGAGGTTACCGCAAAGGATAACACCTTAATTTTTGGGTTGTCCCACATGGGATGAATTTATTCTTGGTAATAACAATAGACTTCACAGGTGACTTTGTTTACAGGAATGGTTTTATTTTTAGGTAGTCAATCAGGTTCAGGAGACAAGATCGGCCCTTCATGAGCCCAACCTGGGTGGAGTCCAGTGTTTGCTTGTTGCCAATGTCTTAGTTTATAACTTCCATGATAATGCATTCTATGCCCTTGCAGATCAGGCTCGTCAGACTGATGGGATGGTAGTTCCCAGGATCCAAGGTGAATCCTCCCTTGTGGAGAGTGATAACTGTAGCCATGCACCACTCTGTGGGACCGAAGCCTGAGGTGGGGCTATGATTAAACATGACACTTACGTGAGGTGCAAGTGTATTTTGTAGTTTATGTAGTACACAGCCCGGGATGTCATCTGGTCCCATGGATGCTATATTCCTAGCTGTGGAGAGTGCAGTTTCCACCTATGTAGCCATGATTACTGGAATTGGCAATCCTTTGGTAGTGAGATGAGACCCTTAGGGGGTGAGAGGAGGGTGAATGTGGCACTAAAGCGATCTGCCCGGATATTGGCAAACCCCTTGGAATCAGTATATTTAATGCCATTCTGTAGTAGCTCAGAGCAATTCTGGGCATTGCCATTTAGATTCTGGACATAACTATAGAATGCCTTGTGGTTGTTCTTGGAATCTATGGTAATTATATGTACATAACAAGCTTTGGGGGATTCTGATGGATCTCAGCTTCTTACTGAGGCTGGTAAGGGAATTGTTTGCATTTTGGGATTATCCTCTTTTCTTCAACAGTTTCTTCCTTCTGTTGTATAGTTTGTTTATTGCAGTGAAGCACCAGATTGGCTTCTGTGTTTGGAGGACAGCGTCTTGGTTCTATTTGGGATGGCACAATTCATGCATGAATGGATGTGCTCATACAATGCCTTAGTGTAGGATTCACCAGTTGCACTATCAGCTCCAGTCTCCATGGGTGTCATGAAGTTTGTCACATCTGACTTGAGTAGAATGACGTTGGCTTTGGAGAGGGTTCTTATGAAGGTTTCCTTAGTGGTGTGTGGGGGTGGGATGTGGATGTCAACGGTGATTACCTTATGGTCAGACCTGACCAATGAGGGGGTGACCACTGGTGTGGAGCATCTGTCTCCCATGTTGATAATGACCAGGTCTAGGATATTGGAGCCCCTGGTTGGAAAATGGATCAGTTGATCCAGGGGGGTGGAATGTATGAATTCCAGGAACCGTTGGTAAAAGGTGTCTGTACCCGAGTAGTTTTCCCAATTAATGGCAGGGTAGTTGAACTCACCCAGTATTATGGTGTGTGGTTGTATCTTAATATTGTCCAGTATGTTTATAAAGGTGTAGTGAGAATCTTGTGGCATGGTGGGGGATCTGTAGCAAGCTACTATTTGGAGTGCAGTCTTACCTAGTGTTAGTTGCACCTGGAGATTCTCAGATGCATTGTGTTGGGAACTAGGCTGGAGGTGTGAATAACCATGGTGAATATGGACACTCCTCCACCTGTAGTATTGTGGTCTTGGTTTGGTGCCCGAAATGTGTGATAAGAGTTGTAGCCTGGTATTACAGGTGTGCTCTCTGGAGCATTGAACCAGGTCCCATTTACTGCACTGATAGCGATGTTCCCCATTTGTAGGTGTGCCTCAAGAGAGTGCCTTTTTAGGTTTAGACGTCTATCATTGAGTAGCAGTACCTTCAGTTTTGTATGCTTGCACCTGTTATGGTGGTGGTTTTGTCCTTTGAACCTTGCCTAGATAAGGCACTATGGGGGTGTTAAGAGCTGTAGCCAGTAACCTGAATCCCAGGGGCAACAGGTGCAGACCATCTCTGGCAAAGCATCGTGGTTTGTCAATCATGTTGTTCCAGGCAAACAGATACTGGATCCCCTTTAAATGACATCAGAAGCTTAGTCACTTGTTGAAGTCATTGCTGTGTATATGTATATGTGTGAGTGTTTATATGCATATATATATATATATATATATATATATATATGTACATATATATATCTCCATATATGAATATGAATTTAAATTATGTTTCTCGTATGTTTTACTTGTTCTATATTTCATTCCCCATTAGGCGGGCTGATCTGTACAAGCCCATCCAACCCAGCCCATCCTAGACCCATACATTCATTACCTACAGTTCCACCCCCCCGCTGCGCACATGCAGCCACCATCCCTTCCTTGGCTACCAGCCCGTAGCTACCACACCACCGCACTTTGCCCACCCTCCACTCCCCCCCCCCCTTGGGTCTCATCCTGTACGTTGTCCCGACCCAAGTATCCTAGGTCTGCCACACGCTGTAGTCCATCACATATGAACACAGCCATGCGTACCTATGCAGACATGGTTTTAGCGGAAAGTAGATCACCCAATTTTTGGGTTGTCGTGCATGGGACGAATGTTTCCCTGGTAATAACAATAGACTTCATGTGTGACTTTGTTTACACTAACGGTTTTATTTGTTGGTATCGCAAAGCATACGTGGCACACAAGGTTGCCCAGTATGCACACAAAACCTAATAGGAATGTCTAATACAGGTATACGGGAAACACACGACCATGGTATACACACGGCACTACAGGTTCCTCTCCTGATAACTAAATTATTGTCTAATGAAGATGCACTGCTTTAAATTGCCTTACTAAGTCTGTATCCAATGGCACATGTTCTGCCCAGCAACAAAACAAACAGCCTCTGGAAGGCTCAAACCCAAGACCATGCATACCCTATACAAAGTGATTTACCACTAAGCCATGCCAAACATACACAAATCTGATATTGTCAGTAACATAACATCCAGCCCAGTCATGCAACAGTACAGAGAATGTATACCAACATCTAGATGTTTGTGTGTCTGTAATTATATCCATATCTAAACAGATACTACATATCTATATAAGTAGATATATATATAGTCTGAAATATATACATAGATATAAATATATATGAACATATATACATGCAAATGCCGACATCTACACACACACACACACACACACACATATATATATATATATATATATATCTATATATATATATATATATATATATATATATATATATATATATGACAACACCTATATGTTCACATATACACAGCAGGTTACATATATGTATGCAGATATATATCTCCATAGGTATATACGAACATAGTTAGAAATATGTAAGCAAATATATATACCTATATAAGAATATATGGGCATACATCCATAGATAGCAATGGTAGATTAACAGAAACACATATGTCCACTTGCACCGTTAATGGGTTTGAGAGGCCCCAAACAATATATGTCTTGTACGAATAGGCATACCCCCCCCCCAAAGCCAAACATGTCCACCATGCAATACACTACCAAGTTTTGCAGATCCCATAACCAGGACCTGACATGACATGGGTACAAAATGTTAACAGTACTACATCCCACATGTATGATGTCAGGCTGGTATTGGTAACATATCATGCAGTACAGTCTGGCCCCCATGGGAAATGTAAAATGAGAAAGCTATCAACATCCCCAGTATACATATACACAGACACATATATGCAGATACAGGTATACATATATATATATATATTTATATTTACATATATATATATATATATATATATATATATATATATATATATATATACACATGTGACTACACATTCACACACAGAGATATGTACAGTAAGATACATATGTAGGAGGTGCACAATAATGGAACAGCCACTATGCCTACAGTTCACACCTGAACAACTGGACACTGTATGGGCCACCCATACAAATGACAATCATTGCCTGCAACATATACCCTCAGAGAGGTCATAGGAGAAAACACCGCACACAGTTTGCAGAAATGGAAAACCTTTATTTATGTACTATTACAGTTCTATATACTATTGCTACTGTAATTGGGATTGTCTTCACAGACATGGTGTAATTGGGTGTCACATCTTCTTTCCACATGTGTGCCATTGGCTACAGACAGACATCCTAAGGACATCATAGTAAAGTACTGCTGCTTGCACGTACAGCCCCTGTTGACTGCAGCAGAGATATTGGCCAACATGTGTGGACATTCTGACACACTCTGTACAGTCCAGCGGTATACACAGAACCCCTGAGTGCTAAACATGTGTACCATGCCTGACAACATGGATGTTAACAGCCATGTAGATGGGTATAGCACATAACAACTGGTATACATATGCTACCATAGGTTATGCATTCACACACCTGTCTGGCCTGACACGTAATACCTGCTGGTACAGGGGTGTTATGGCCACATACTACCCACTAGATATTGACATACATCTGTACAGCATCCCACTGTGATGTCTGACATACATGACTTTTAAGGGAGGCCCGGCAGCAGTACATCTGGTAAATATCTGCAAATGACATCTCACTGGGTAAGTACACTAAGCTGCTAGGCATGTAACAATGCACTGTGGAGGCTACAGGCAGACTGACTCAACACTGGCCTACATCTCCTATGGGGAATGCACATGTACCTGCATATATAGCAGGCTCAACAGGCATGTCACTGCACAGGTTAAGATACACCTGTGTGAAAGTGCATAACCACAACCAATGTGAACACAGCCACAGCCACATATGGTAAGCTAGCATAATATTACAGTATATGGACTATCTGTTCTACACCATTCTCATATGTGCCACTCAGAAATTGAACCTGCATATACTGGGCTGCTACACAGTTTGATCTGATGGCTGTCTGTGGTATGGGACATGAGTGTGTATGGCCCTACAAACATGTATGCCAATACAGTACCATACAGTGGAGCAGCTTGTAACATCAGATAGGAGAGGAACTAGAACAATGACATCTACCACAGTCTGTACACAGGCTAAAGTACATATTAACAAAACACACACTGTTGACATTCACCATAAGTACACAAACCTCAGTACTGTACAAGCAACCACAGTATGTCCAGGTTATGTCATCAAATATAACCCCCACTGTACATAACATGTGTAGCAGTCTGATATCTCACTGGCTTGTTATCAGATATGATGACACTAATTATGATGTACAGCACATATGCACCTCTGCATGCACGACATATGTGCAAAGGTTGACAGAGTTAGGGCTGGAAGCACATACACAGGGCCAATATTGACATGTTGCTGTGATAACCTCATACATTTACTGTTGTAACAGGGTTTGTTGCAACATATGTCCTATGAGGATATGAAGTCAGTAACTGTCACGGCTTTCACCATCTACAGACTGCAATCCTCACACTACTTTCTGCAATCCACAGATAGATGCTCCATGGGTAACACATGACACCAAAGGCACAACACACTGCCCAGTCTGCAGATGACCCTGCAGATGGGGATTCCTTATAAACATAGAACTGACATGGCAGGTATTGAGACATGTAGGACAGCCATATCCACACACACACACACACACACACACACACACACACACACACACACACACACACACACACACACACACACACACTGTTAAACCAACAGTTCTCCAAATGCAGTATAGCAGCACTTACAGTCTGTAGTCAAGTCAGGCACATCCCCCTCCTGTGTGTTGCCCTGTGTCCACAGTGTATGTTGTTAGAGGTAAATCGCCAATCTATCTGAGATGCTATTTGCCAAACAACATATCTAGTTCCTGCTCACAGTGCATGAAGAGGGCCAACACCAACATGATGTTCCTAGATATTGGAGTGTGTTTTCATGCAATTGGCTATGGGAATGTTACCACAGCTGTTCCACATGCATTCAGCTAGGGAAGGGCTGCAATTCATGCAGAGGCCATCCGCTGATCATGAGCATCACTTAAAATACACATGCTGCTGCCTAAGCAAAGCAGGTGTAGGTCTCCACATCCACCAGAGAGTGAGTGGGAGAGGCAGACAGAGGCTAAGACAAGTCAGGGAGGGGTGGGAGAGTAAAACCTAACCATGTTTGTGTCACACACCTACCAGCACAGAGTATCAAACCCCTAATGACTATGTAGGGCTATTACAATCCTATGCAGTTATTGGATGTGCCACAGGGATTACCTATTGTGGAGCCCACAGAACATATATGTGATGGTGAGTGACATCTGCAACAGGGATATGGTAGCTATATGGTAGGTGACGTACACATGCCTGTCTGCATGAACAGGTGCCACCATCAACACAGTCACACTCTCACAGGCACACACACACACATTGACACACTTGGCAGGACCAGGATTAAAACCCATCAGTAGTGGGATTGCCACAACACATTACTATGCAGGTGTCACATGCACCACACAGGTCATATGGAGGTTGTATGGGCAAAGGGTATGGGGAGGTGTCTGACATCAGACAGCATGCGTCACTATGCTACTGGGGGTTGTAGTGAGTGTGGATGTGATCTTACCCGTAATACAGCACACACACACACACAAACACACAGGGTGCCAGTACTAACATGCATGGGTGCATTTCTGCATGGGTATGTGGTGGTTGACTGTGGCAGATGGCTATACAAGGCTAGGTGATGGTTATACCTTGGCATTAGGCCACATGACAATGGTCTGCATTGTGGCTCAGGCCTGTGGTTTCTGCATTTGCCCACACAGGTGGGTATTGTAATCCACCATCCAGTCACCTGGGTGGCTATTGCGTGTGGCCAATGCTGTGCATCGCCTGTCATGTATGTGCTCCCTAGTCCATGACATGGATGGTGCCTGAGATGTGCACACCTCCCACATGCATGTACAGTGACATGTGAAATTGTACCTGGGGTGTTGGTCCCATGTTGTGTACACAGATTATCATCAGATGTGCCACTTGTGGCCACCTGTGGCAGGAATTGGTAATGGACAGCAGGTTAACCCTGCACCTACACTGATAGCATGCTACCAGCATTCCCTGGTGTTGGTAGCATCTGTCCATACAGGGCATGTTTTCAGGCATGGTATGTCCTTTATGGGTCACATGTGATGGCACCACAGGTGTTGTAGATGTCCAGTGGGGGACATGGGGAAGGTGCAATGTCTGCATGTATGTGCCTATTGGACAGATGGACAGGGTGCCATGCCCTCTGTAGGCCACTGCAATCACTCCATAGTTACTATCAGTCATCAATATGCAGTGCACTACACACATTGGCTGTTGCCTCAGCATGTGTGTGTGTGTGTGTGTGTGTGTGTGTGTGTGTGTGTGTGTGTGTGTGTGTATGCGACATGGGTTGAGAGTGTGCTCTGGGTAATACTGGGGTTGCTAACTGTGATTGCCTGGCCGTGATGTCATGTGTATGGGTATGGGATTGCACCCCAGCCTCTCGGCTATTTCACATAGCAGTGTACAGTGGGCATTGTGATATAGGGCCACCATAAAAGACATTTGCAAAACCTGCCCGACATTGGGCCCAGGAGTCACAGACTCACACCCACCTCCACACAGTATACAAGTTACAAACACTCACACACCATGTCTGGGAGTTGAACCCCAACCTACCTAGTTTAGTACACTACAGTACTATGCAGTTATAGTAAGCGCAGCAGAGATTACAGGAGTATTCCTTCCCCAAAGGTGTATTCCACATTGGATGGCATCAGCAGGACTGCCAATGTAGGCCATTGGATATGTACTGAGTGTGACCCACACAGACAGTGGAGCACACACAAAACATACACAACCAACACGTGTGGGTACAGAACCTGTAACAGAGGTCTATATCACACTACAGCAGTATGCAATTACAGGACGTGCTACAGAGATTACTAGGCTACAGCTTCCCAGAGGTGTATTTCTAGGTGGATGATATCAGCAGCCTTGCCAACGTTGAGCATTTAAATTTTAGGGAGTGTGACTATCCTAAAAAGCATTGCTCTCAACACAGACAGACACACACAGTTGCTATGTCTGGAAATTAAACTCCTACCTAACTATTTTAGTCACACTACAGCAGTACACAGTTATGGGACACACCATGGAGATTACCGGGATGCATTTTTTCCAGGGATGTATTTCTAGGTGGATGACATTATTAGCCTTACCAAAGTAGAGCATTTCAATTGTAGTGAGTGTGACCACCCTAAAAAGCATTCCACTCTACACAGACAGGGTCAGACAGACACACAAACACTTGGCATGTTTGGGAGTAGAACAGCTACCTACCTAATTTATTACACTACAGCAGTACGAAGTTACAGGATGCGCTACGGAGATTACTAGGCTACATCCTTCCCAGAGGTGTATTTCTAGGTGGATGACATCAGAAGCTTTGCCAAAGTAGAGCATACAAATTGTATGGAGTGTGACTACTCTAAAAGAATTGCTCTTTGCACACACAAACACTTGCCATGTCTGGGAGTGGAACAGCTACCTACCTAATTTATCACACTACAGCAGTACGCAGTTACAGGATGCACTAGGGAGATTACTGGGCTATATCCTTCCCAGAGGTGTATTTCTTGTTGGATGACATCAGCAGCTTTGCCAAAGTAGTGTATTTAAATTGTAGGGGGTGTGACTACCCTTAAAAGCATTGCTCTCTACGCAGACAGATAAACACACACACAGTTGCCATGTCTTGGAATTGAACACCTACCTAACTACTTTATTACACTAAAGCAGTATGCAGTTATGGGACGCACCACAGAGAATAGTGGCATACAACCTTTCCAGGGATGTATTTCTAGGTGGATGACATCAGCAGCCTTACCAAAGTAGAGCATTGCAATTGTATGGAGTGTGACCACCCTAGAAAGCATTGCTCTCTACTCAGACAGACAGACACACACACACACACACACACACACACACACACAGTTGCCAAGGTTGGGGTTAGAACTCCTAACTAACTAGTTTATTACACTATAGCAGTGCACAGTTATGGGATACACCACAGAGATTACTTGGGTACAATGTACCTAAGGTATATTTCACAGTAGATGACCTCAGCAGGCTTGTCATAGTGAGGCTATGGGGAGGGCAGTGTGTGTGCATGGGCCATAAACCATTCATCTTGGGGCTGACACGCCACATGCGGGCACAACCTGGGTCATATTCCACAGGTCCATGTATACAGCTGTTAGATGACTACTTCCTTGAACAGTCATGTTGCACAGCTGGCACATGCACCACATTCTCTGTAATGCTGACAGATACCGGTGGCGAGTATCGGCAGTGTGTGACTTCAGACCCTCGTGTGGTTGTGGCCCTTTGACTGTGTACTGGGTGGGAGATCCCTGGATGGCTCCTTGTCACAGTCACCCTCTTCCACACATCTATGTATGTCTACCTTTGGATTATTATAGTATGTTGTCCTTACATATATGCCTGTATTCCTATCCACTGTGTGTGCAAAGCATGTGTGGTGCATACTGAGGAGTGCCTGCACTAACATCTGCAGCTGCCAGATATGTCTGGTCCACTGGTGTTTGCAGACATGGCCTTCATGTGTTTAAGTGTGTGAGCATGCCCAGTATGACCTTTCAGTATGTTGTTGACTGACATTGCCTTCATTACTCTAAGTGTGTGGGCATGCCCAGCATGGCTGTTTGTATTGCATGTGTGGATCGGGTCCAGGTAGTTTGTACTGCATTGCAGACCTTTGTGTTGTACACCTACAGGTAGCACACTGTGTCTGCAGGGTCTCCGTCGATCATTTGACATGGACTGTTACTATATTTCTGCATTGGATGGGGGGGCACACCTGACTATTTTCTACATTTCTACACAGGCTTGAGGGGGCACACTTAACTGTTTTTTATATTTCTATGTAGGATGGGGGGCACACCTGACTATTTCTACATTTCTACACAGGATTGGGGGGCACACCTGACTGTTACTATATTTCTACGTAGGATGGGGGGCACACCTGACTAGTTCTGCGCTTCTACACATGATTGGGGGGGCACACCTAACTGTTACTATATTTCTACGTCAGATGGGGGGGCACACTTGACTATTTCTACATTTCTACACATGACTGGGGGCACACCTGACTGTTACTATATTGCTATGTAGGATGGGGGGGCACACCTGACTATTTCTATGTTTCTACACAGGATTGGGGGGCACACCTGACTGTTACTATATTTCTACGTAGGATGGGGGGAGCACAGCTGACACTTGTACACATTTGCTAGGACTGTACTGGTATGTCGGGTACTCCATTTCAGTCTGTGGTCTTACCTATCATGCTGGCTAGAGGCATACCAGTGTACTACAGATCTTAGCTTTTAATTACCTATATATTAGTTACTGACTTCCTAGCCTTCAGAACTGACATCCCACTGCCTGACCTGCTGTAGTCTGTCTGTGTAGGCCTGGGGGGTTACCCATAGGCCTCATTCAGAGGCCTTAGCACAGCCTTTGTTTGTATTTGTCTACACCTGTCCTGCTGGCTGTGACTGTTGTTGGGTATGTGACCTCCCCCCCCAGACTGGCATGTGTGAGTCACTTAACTTGTGAGTGTCCCAGTATTGAGGGTGGTGCTGCAGGGATGCCTATGTCAGATACACATAGTACACTCCCTAAACGTGGTTAGGCGCAGGTAGTGTAATGTTTGGCATCCCATTTACTGTATGTGAGAGTCGGAGAGAGGTGTTATTCCCTGGGTCCCTTCCATGTCAGTGTATGTGCTATGCATTGCCTCTTTGCCAAGGCCAGGGCATACTGGGCATTCCCTCTTCTGCCTACTGGAGCAGGCTTAGGTTGTTCCTCCTCCAAGTCAGTCTGTGCTTGTGCAGGCCTTGGCATTTTTAGGGGGCTGTGTGCCCCTGCCCCATGCTGTTCCTGCTGCAGCTGTTTCTGCAGGATCATATTGTGTAGCATGGCACATATGATAACAGTTTGGGTACATGTAGCTGGAGAGTACTGCAAGGCTCCACCAGATGTGTCCAGGCAATGGAACCGTGATTTGAGCATCCCAAACACATGCTCTATTATGATTCTTGTTTGCACGTGTGCCTCATTATGGAGTTCTTGTTCAGGTGTGTGTGCGTTTCTGATGGGTGTCATCAGCCACGCTCCAGTGCATATCCAGCACCCCCCACTAAGTGACCATGTGGGATGTCCCCATTGGCAAATCTCTGGTACAGCTGCATCAGATGCCAGATGTGGGAATCATGATAGCTTCCAGGGCAGCCAGCACACACATTCATTATTATGCCCTAGGCATCACACATGACCTGGCAGTTGATGGAGGGGAAGCCCTTGTGGTTGATGTAGACCCTACCCCGCTCACCAGGTGGTGCTTTGATACATATGTGCGTGCAGTCTATTGCACCCACTACCTCAGGGTAATCTGCTATTTGGTGGAAGAGACACATATTGCTGGCCAATGCCTCATGGGTGTTGGGGAAATATATGTGCTCACCGACATGTGCTGACATGGCATCCAGAAACTGGTGGAGTACTCTGGATGCTGATGCCTGTGAAATCCCTATCATATCCCCATTTGGCCTTTGGAAGGTACCTGTAGCTAGTATTCTTAGGCCTACACATACCTTAGTATCCACTGGGATGGGTTCCCCTCTGTTAGTTCTGTGTGTCAGGCGTGGCTGGCACAGCTCAACAATTTGCTATAGGAGGTCCCTGCCCACCCTATAAAACTCCACTATCTCCAGCTCATGTAGCGCCCTGATAGGTTACCCTGGGTCTGTACACTCTTCTCCGTCTCCTCACTGTGGGTTGGTCAGCAGCATACACATCCTCACCACCCTCAGCCTCTTCCACAAGTTATATGATAACTATTGCAGCCCCTATCATTTTGCTGTTGTGAGTGTTAAAAGTTCCCTGCTTGTTTACACCAGTGGTGTAGAGTGTGGGTAAATCATAGGGGAAGGTGTTTACTTAGTTTATAGTAGTGTTCTGGGCTGGGCTGATCTGCTGATTCTGATACATTTCACCTGCCAGCTAAGCTAGTTCTGCTTGATTACCCTCGTACTGCTGTTTTCCCTTCTCATTGCCTTCCTGTTTAAGCCCGTGTTTGCTCCACACAAACAGAGTGCTCATATGTGCACACTGCTGCTATTTCCAGGTTTCACCTCTTTTTTCTTCCTGTAAGTCCCAGTGTGTGGCGCGCACACCCGCTTAGGCTTTGTACAGAGTGCTATGCAGGTTTAGAGACACACACCCTAGCTAAGCTCTGCTAAGCTAGGAGCAGACCCAAGCCACAGGGCTCCAATCTGCTTACAGTATGCCTGACACACACATCCATGATGTCACCTAACTCCTAGGCTTGCACCAGGCTATTCCTACTCTTACACTGTTGGGACCTGGCACACATGCTGGGAAAAACTGGGATTCACTATCCTTCCCCTCATTTGCATAGGATTGCCTGCTAATGCATATTTACATGTCTCACACTGAGCCTCTCCCCTTAGCAACCACTACTCACTGGCTGGATTGTCTTCTGCCTGCCATTGACTTGCATGGCAGACTACTGATTATAGTTAGAATGCTTATTTTAGGTTTATTTTATTATTTCCCCCCCAATCCCATTTGCGTGCCGCTGCCCTATGCTTAAACAGCTGAGGTCGGTGATATAAAAATAAAAGTTGTTTATTTTATTTTTTGATTTGTTTGCAATACCAGTGGCCTTATACTTGGCCATTGGCATGCTTCCTCAATGATATGCAGCCTTTATTTGGAGCTGTCACAGCTCCGTTTTTGATTTTGCAGACATGTACTCGGTTACTCGGGTACATGTCTGCTGATTGCACTCTAGTCCTGCACGGATGGTCGCAAGCTTCCCAGATCACTAAATCACCTCATCTGCATGGATTTCTCCTGCAAATGGGGTGATTTGCATACAAGGGCTTCATCCGTGCAGGATTAGTGCAGGAGCTCTCGTGCACCCCTGCAGGCTGTTCCTGGATCACATGGCAGACATATTGTCTGCTAGAGCTCCTGCATTGATCCTGCATGCCGAGCAGGGCATAGTGAATCCAGGGGGTATCTTTCAGTTTTAGTGCAACAAAATACATGTCTAGAACTAGAATTTTTTTGTATTGTCTTTAAATGTAGAGGAATGTAAATTATTTTACGACTTCCACCATTTGCCAAAATATCTAAGATCAGTTAGCTTAGTGGTTAGAGTCATGGCTTTGCATGTAGTGGGTGCACAGTTTGAATACCACGACAAGATATTTAGCATGACAGGCTATTTAGCTTATATAAGCTCCATGGCGCATGTGATAAGTACGTAACAATATAGTACATATAACTAGTTAGGTAGTGGTTCTAATCTCAACCTCACTGGCCCTCTTCAAGAGAAATCTTGATGAGTGGATGGGAAATAGAAAATTCACCCCGGGGATCACTCCAGTGACTCTACTCGACAGAGGCACTGGGAACTAAGGTCGGGTGCCACAATGCCAGGGTAACCCTATGGGCTAGGCTTGTCAAGGCTCCAGGGCCAATAGCCTAGTACACACCTATGAACCTATGTTTTCACAGGTAGATGCTAAAATCAGTGGTTGTGAGCCTGTGAACTGATAGTCAGATGACAAGAAGTGATATCATGATGGCAGCTACCCCAGCAGTAATATCTGAAATACTAATTTAAGAATTCTCTGAGAAAGTGACTGTGCTTTCTGTATTCTTACTTGGACCCAACATCAGCTAGAAGATCCATTCACCACACTTGACTTGGTGTAATAGTAAGTTTGCAGGGTGTAGTAATTCTTTTAGCTATAGTTAGGAATATAGTAAAGATTATTTTAGATGTTTTTCTTTATTTATTTGAGACTATCCTGCAATGTTGTTTTAAGTATTTCCTGTGATTTTGAACTCTGATGTAACTGTGAATATGTACTGAGTATTTTCTTGTTCTTTTATTATTTGTTATTAAATATATTTAAAACTATCAATGTAGCTGGTCTGTCTACAGATATTTAAGCTCTTAGAGTACTTGCTTATCTGTTTGGTTACACGGTGCATGCCACTCCTAATAACCTTGTTCTTGGTCAAACTGACATTTGATTTAATAGTAACATTACACAGTAAGATTGGACACCCTTTGTTAAGGGCCTTAAAGTAGCTGATAAGGAGTGGCTGGAGGCAATCAAAACTACCTTATAGTCTGGGCAGAAGGGGATGTGACTGGCCAAGCTAGTAACCCTGTGCCAGTCTTTCCCAGGTGTGTGTGCATGTGTATATAAATCAAATCTCAAAGAGTGTGTGTGTCAGCTACTTGGGCAGGGCAATGAAGCACTGGTTAGACAGAGAGGGTGCTGGAGGTCTTGGCTTGGCCACTCAGCTGAGATCTTAACTCTATAGCTGTGCCAGTGGGGAGTCTTACTGGGGATCTGGAGAAAGAGGGAGAAACTAGCCCCAGACTGATTGTGATCTCTGTGTGCTCTAAAGGGAAATTGTACTTTACTGTGTGTGCACTTGTCATCCGCCCAGTGTGTACATCCCCCAGTGTTGCCAGTGGTGAGGATTGAGGCTCCTTGATTACTGGGCCAGTGGTGAGGCATCACATATTAATTGGTGGGCAGTGGTGGGATATCCACATCACATATTCATTTGTTGGCAGCGGCAGGATATCCACACATTAGGATTCAGTAATGTGGATATTGAACTCCTGTAGCCTGTAAACAGTGGTCACTAAAAATGTATTTGTACTCTCAATCAGCCACACAGTGAGCATTCAGAGCTTCACATCACAATCGTTTTATTTTTTTTGTTGTTAGCTTAGTTAGTCAGGGAGAGCAGGCAAGGATGTTAGCAGAGGAGTATGGCAAGCTGACAAGGACTCAGTTGGCTGTTGCCAGTGGTGAGGATTGAGGTTCTTTGATTACTGGGCCAGTGCCGGGGCATCACAACTGTTAAATTATTATTCTTAGAATGTTTTAAAATACTTTGGAGCTTTTCACCCTGGGCGTCCTCTGAAGATGGGGTGCTACCAAGTTGGACGTTCCATTTAATCAAATGTCAATAATTAAATAAATAAAAACAGTCCGCACAAAAGAAATGTGATTTAGGGTGGCCAGCATATCTTAATGTCCCTCTAGCACCAACCACAAAAATAACACTCGTCGTGTTTCATCATGTTTTTTTCACATTTCTAAACAACTTCCAACCTCCACCCTCCATTCCATAGGTTTCTCTCATCTCTAATTTTTATAATGTTATCAACAGTTTTACACAAGCCTTACTTATATTTTAACATCCTCTTTTTCAAGTTTATCAGTTCTAAACTGCAAAGTAACATTATTTTAACATCTGGTTACTACCAGAAAACAAATAATTGAACATGTATAAATGTCCTTTTTATACAGTTTCAGAAATTTTATTATCAG
The DNA here is from genome assembly GCF_019279795.1 of Protopterus annectens. Lineage (NCBI taxonomy): Eukaryota > Metazoa > Chordata > Ceratodontiformes > Protopteridae > Protopterus > Protopterus annectens. Next base: position 2,017,725 of record NC_056730.1, read on the forward strand.
TTTCAAATGTTAAATCATAAAAAAATCATCGTCCCTATATAAAATATCAAGTTTCTTGAGCTTTAAAACATAGAACAGTCATGACATTGTCCCATACATAATATATGCCTGTTATAGTATCATTTTTTTGTTCTTATTCTCATGGTCGGTTTTCTCCTCTTTTTAAAACCAGTTTTACTTAGTTTGTTACTGCTCACCTTTTTTGTCTGCTGTCACTGCTTCATATGTTTCACTAACTGCTTTCTCTTCTACCACAAAACCAGATTCCTTCTCAGTTTGTTGCTGATTTCCTGTTTTACTTTCTGTCACTGCTGTATAAGTTCTAACTGCCACATTCTCTGCTGCCATATCACCTAGTTTCTTCTCCACATTACCAGCCTTAGCACTTCCAAAACATTTATCTGTCATCTTAGCAGAACTGTCACCTGGATCATCCTGCTCGATTATTTTCACCAGAACATCATCTATAAGCCCCCTACTGCCAGTTCTGTAATTTGCACCACTGCAATAGACTATCTTACTTCACTCTCTACTGAGACAGCTAATCACCGCTCATTTGTATCACCTAACACAAATAAATCTTTATCTGCATTCTAATGCTCTATATCGAGAAAATATTTCTCCAAATTCTCCATCTCCAAACTCTCCACGGCTTTTCTCGCCTCCTCCTGCTACTGCTTCCATTAGGCCTCTTCCTTGCTGCTGTAAGAACCTGCAAGCACCATCTAGTAGCTTCAAAGAGTAAAAACATTCCCCAATGCCCAGGCTAAATTTCACATAGTAGTATTAACACCACCTTGGGTGTCTCCTGAAAAGAGGCCACCAGCCTAGTGGGACTAATCCTGTCAGCAAAGGATAAATAACATAAACAGTACTAAGTCATGTACCATAAAAGATGCCTATACCCCAGTGTTAGACACACTGGCTATATACATATACTTACTGACATAAGCTACTATATTACATATGATATATATATATATATATATATATATATATATATATATATATATATATATATATATATATATATATATATATATAGATATATATATATATATTGTAATTGGAAAACTGTTGCACAGAGACTACACATGCCCTCTTGGTTTATGTTACCTGTTGTGGTAAATGCAGTTGGTGATACATTGGTTCTTACCACCAGTAATCATTACTAAGTTGAACAAAATGTCCTCAATGGTTCTGCAAAGGGGTGTAAAACCTAGACTGACTTGGAATTTGCTTATGCTACCTGTCATAAAAAGTATCTGAGCCTAATGTGCCCATGAAGTTTGAGTGCATTCGCATTTATAAAGTTGAAGGAAACTCAGCATGCAGAGGTTTGCTTCACCCTGTGAGACAGGAGAGCTGTTGAAGGGGAGAAGGGTGGTCTCACAGGCATAAGGTAGCCCACTACACAGGAATAGCAAGCTGGCCTGCTTATCACAATCTGCTTGTCAGCAGGGAGCAAACAGACAATTGGGATTCCCAGCCAGGAATGAATGGGCTGTATGGATTTGATCTAGCCCAGGACTACCTGATCCCATTCCTCTAAAAGGAATGGCTCTATTAGGTTCAAGCAGAGGAGTTATTGGGCAAGGTCCTGTAGGGCGTAAAAAAAGTTATCATCAAAGGGAAATAAACTGATCAAATGTGTTATGAAGCAATAATGAAAATGATGAGGTTAAAATGAAAGCTGTGTGACTCTTGAGGGATATTTCAAAATGGTGCTGCGGTAGCATTGTCGCCTTACAGTAAGACGCTGTCCGGTTCGATTCTCAGTTAGAGCGTCTTCTGCATGGAGACATGTGTGAATGGGCATACTGTCGTTGAAGGTTGTGCGTCAGGGCTGGTAACTCGGCATGTAAAAATCAACTACCAATCATTAGCGGACCTGAGTTCCGCTGTGGTGACCCCTAACCGGGAAAAGCCGAAAGACACAACAACTGAGCATTATGACCCCTTGAATAACATACGTAGCAGATTCCAGAGGTGTGAAGCCTGCTAAATGAAAGAATGAATCACAAAGAATTTTGATAGCACCCTCAAAACAAGTGCAGTACTTTGCAAAACCTGCACTCGATAGATGCAGGTACTTTGACTGAAGGTTTAATCTCAACAAGCCTAGCCAGAGCCTTACCCATTAACGGACTGGGATAAAAGCAATACTTTTTTATTTAGAACCAAAGCAAGTTCAGTAAGCTTCTTCTAACTTAGTAAAGCACTTCATCTAGTTAACTATTACGTTACAAACATATAGGCAAGTCTTATAATCCCATTCAGATAAGTCATTTCCCTGACGTTCTATACACCTGACTAAATGTAAGTTCAACTAGACTGACTTACCTCAACTACCAGTCTCATAACACTTGCTATACTTAGGCGGTATAGCAACTGCCTGATGCGGACAGGCAACGAACTACTTCTTAACCAATTACAAGCTTCCTGCAAGAGATGCAAATCTTTAACTAAGATGGAGGCAACACTCTCACAAAAAACAGTCTGTGAACAAAAAGAACCACTGGCTAGTGAATAATACACTGCATACAACTGAAATAAAATGTTTAATACAATAATCAAGAACTCTAGTGCCTCGGCAAGGCCAGCTAGACTAACTCCTAGAAGGCAATGTTTGCCGAGGTGCTAGACTTCTTGTTTATTGTATTAAATATTTTTTCATGTGTTGTGTGTGTTGTCACATTCGTCATTGGTTCTTTCTTTTTTTTTATTTTTTTCTGTGGTTTATTGCAACAGTCTGTGAACACTATGCACCCCTGTAGCACTCTTCACAAATACATGGAAAATTGTCATATGTTAAGGCTGTAAAGAAAAGTCATTGCTAATTCTCCAAAATCAAGCAAATCCATGCCCCAGTAGAAATCAAATATCACAAAACAAAACTACTATATCCACAATTGAGAGTCATCATGCAAAAAATCACCATAAACCAAGTACTGTAAAAGCCTACACTAGCATAGTTTACTAGTGATGGGTGACTCGGTAGTTAGACATATGCTCTACCCTGGATCAAAACAGGGTACTGGTGAGTTGCCTTTCTGATGCCATGATCTCTGATGTTTCCAGAGCCATCAAAACCCATAAGACAAGCAAATATGTCTATCTCATGCTGGTGGTTAATATGAGTGTAAATGACCTAGCATACAAAACCCTACAGGAAATACGGATAAACAATTCTGAGCTCTCCATGCATTTCACAAGTGCAGGAAAAACTCTGGTATTGTGTGGAATCTTAACTTCACCAAGAATAATGCCAAGGTTAAAGAAAAGCATGATTGATTTCAGCAATTGGCTAATTAACTAATGCCATTCAAGTAGGATTTAGTATGTGTCAGCATGGGATTAAGTGTTGTACAGCCTCACTTGCTTTGCCAAGGATGGTCTGCTCCTCTCATTCCAAAGCTTCTGTTTACTGGCTAAAGATTTTGCTGCCCTCACAGTACCTTTTGCAGGCAAATTCTAACTAGTGAATCATCTAACCTAAGAAAAAAACATAACAAATAAAATGCAATAGACAATATCAATGTGCACTGCTCTGTGCTATGAGTCTAAAAAATGGGTCTGTATTATAAGAATGAAGTTCTACAACTTCAAACACCATATGGGCGACATCAACCAGGTGAGCAAAGTTGGAAAATCTCGAAATCTTAACAAAAAACAAAAAAAGAAAAGAAAAAACAGCCCGATCACCTCTGGGGGGCAAAGTCCTGCACCCCCTCACCCCCCTACCCTTAAATATACCAACTCCAAGATCACACTACAGTAAAGAAAAGGGAAGAATTCCCTATGGCAATCTCCGCTCACACTTGCAAGGTTTTCAACATTCGCTCATATGGTGTTCGAAGTTGTAAAACTTCGTTCTTATAATATAGACCCTAAAAAAACTATTTTTGAGCTTGAAGTCCTGTGTTTAGAGTACGTTCATGTGTGTACTTTTACTGAAACCTGGTAAGAATGCAGAAGGCACCCACCCCCACACACACCACACACAGTTACCACTACTACATCACACATAGACTGGAAATATCCATATTTGATAAAGACCACATTACTAAAAATGAAATGTTCCTATGTCGCCATGATAATTCAATAAGGGAGTTTGAGTTTTAGGGAAAAAAAAGCAGATTCCTAGAGATCAACAAACTGAACGTACTGAGATTCAACTCATTCTAAATTAAACTATCAGAGTATAGCATGTCACAGGCGGGTCTACTTTAATTAAATGAAAGCGGAATCCGTTGAATACGAATCTGTTAATGCATAAACAGTGAAATGTGATAACAGGTGATAACGTCAACAGGCAAAAAACAAATTTAAAAACATAAATTTTAATGGTCATTAACCCAGCCCATAACAACATACCCTCACATAAACACAACAACAAAAACACATACACACACAAACCAAAACCCTACTACTAACCCTAAATTTAAAGCGCACCCCCCCACTTGTAACCCTACACTAACTACATACACACACAACAATCCCTACTACCCTTAATCCCTCCTAAACTAAGGTCGTAACTACTTCTGCACACACTTACCACAGAACTATACCCACACAAGTAAATATTCCACACACATACACTTAACAAAACCCTACACTAAATCTTACATAGCACACCATCTATGCACTTACTTAACCTGCACCCCTAACCCTAAGGTCCGTGGCTGGCACACACTTACCGAGACTATATACATACATGGGCCAACCAACTGGGACAACAATGACAACATTGCTATTTAATTTCAGGCATTTAGCGTTCCGTGTTTTGCTGTTTATGTGTTAAGCAGTTCGTGTTGATTTTTGATTAATTTTGTTTTTGATTAAAGTAGTAGACCCTCAGGACCCCTCTTAATCACCTAGAAAATCATACCTAGTTCTTAAATATTTTGGATGAACTTCTTTAACTGCCTGTCAATAAAAAGGGAGACCTGTACCTCAAACATAGGCTAAGCCCACAAAATAAACAAAAACAAAAACAAAAAATAAAAATTGCAATGGTTCATGGAGCTCATTAGAGGTCAACGTGTTCATGACCTGATCCTTACAAATGCTACACCACTGATAGCCATATATGCCACAGTACTCTTCCACCTTCAAGTCTGACCACTCTTACATAAAATAGATAAACTTGACCCAAAACCAGCTGAATAGCTGATCTAAATATCACAAACTTCACTTCACAAATGTATCTTCCTTCCTACAAATCTTTGAAGGCTAGTAGTTACTTGTGAAACTAAATTCTACACTCAGACAGAAAACTTTATAACAAAATCAAATAAAAGAAAAACAAAAAAAAAGGAAAGGAAAAAAGCAAAACCTTAAATAAAAAAAAACGAGCTTAAAAAAAAAAAAAAAAATCAGGATAGCAAAACAAAAACCAACCCCAAGCTTAGCTGCAAAAACTTGAGTGCCCCCCATGATGTCCCCATGTTGGGGAGCCTGAATCTCAGCCACCAGACCACTGACACTGGAGCTGGAGGCACTTGAATACAAATAACAATACAAATAAACTCATGCAGACCTAGTATTCTCTCTCTGCAATTTTATATAAGAGCACACAGGGACAGCACAGAATGCACTCCAGCACATTCTCTTCTCTCTCCTCCTCTCTCTCCCCTCAGGTCTCCCCCAAAATACAGCACTAGGGTCCCTGTAGGGAGTAGGAGTGTCCAAGTCAAGTCCTCCAGCACCCTCTCTGTGAACCCGTGTTTTGTGTCCCTGCCCCAAGTAACTGACACACACACACACACACACACACACACACACACACACACACACACACACACACACACACACACACACCTGGGAAAGGCTACACAGATGACCCGCTCTACCAGCTTTACCCAGACTATAAGTTTAATTCACTGCCACCAGTCAGTTACTATAAGGCTCTTACAAAGGGTATCCAATTATACAGTGCAATATTAATACTAATACAAAAGATAGCAGCTGACCAAGACAGCTAGGCCTTCTGGAGTGGCCCACACAGTGTTACCAAATAAATATAAGTACTCTCAAAGTTAGATACTTTCTACAAGGACCAGCCACAATACAAGTTTTAAATCTATTTAATAATAAATAATAAAAGAGCATGACAATATTGAAAGAAATATATATATATATATATATATATATATATATATATATATATATAGAGAGAGAGAGAGAGAGAGAGTAAACCACAGCATTCAAATCACAAAAAATACTGAAATTAACATTGATGGCCAGACTCATACAAATAAATAAAAACACTCTCTAAACTAAGCTTCACTATATTTCTGACTAAATCTAAAAGAATTACTGCTCTCCAGTTAAGATACTTACTACCACAAGCCAATATGCTGTGGGTGAGGGTTTTTCTAGTCATGTTCCCCAAAACAGAATACTCAACACTCTTTGTAACATCTAAAATATAATTTCCAAAAGGTCTGACAGAATGACCTCATCTGGTCACCTGACTCTAGCTTCTTAGAGTATTCCCCTTTGAAGCTGAGACAACTACAATACTCATCTAAATACTTATAGCAGTGTCTGGGCTTCACCTGTTTTTACTGAGCTAATGAAGAAAGTTTTTTTTCCAGACCTAGCATCCGGTCCTATTCAGCACTGCTGTGTGCCATTTTAATGGTTTAACAGCTCATTTACATTTCCCTTATTTTTCTTAAAGTAAGCTAGCTGGTACATTTAATTCAGCTGCAATAATACATTGACATTTCTTTTCATTCCAGCAGGGTGCACTGTTGATACATTTTAACACAAGCAGGCCTCATAAATATATTTTCATCACAAACATTGGTACAAATCAGTTTCTTTTCTCAAAATAATTTTTTATTTTACAACTACATTTGAATTAATTCCATAGTATTTATACATAACATCTTAAATAACTATGGACACTATTTGCATTAGCCTGACACTATAACAGATCTTAATGTATACAGTTACTTTATAAGTATGTCCAATTCATTATCAGAGTGTCTGATCAATTATTGTAGAGTGTCAATCAATGATAAGACTTTTTCCCAAGGATTGTTAATAAATGGCTTTGGATAAATTCTTAGCTTTTTAATTTTAATTTCCAATAATGCTGTGGACTTCAGTAGGCCGGAGAAGTCTTCCAAAGTTGGTACTGGGTACAAATCAGTTTGATATACAAATGACATACAGTTCTAATACATCTGTAACAGAAGCATCTTGTATACATCAGTTTGATATTCAAAAGACATATAATTCTTTACAAACCTCCATCTGGCTATGCTGGCACTTGCCCATATTATCACACAAGTTACTGAAAAACACCAGCAGGAAAATGAAGACTTCCCATGATTTTAGGCTAGCATCAGAGGGCAAGGATAATTATAAGTTTGTCTTCACCTACATCAGAAAGTTACACAGTAACATTCAACTTTGCTTGGAAGAATTGCAAAATGGCTCTACATACTCTGATCCAGTGGATATCACAAATATGCTGGCAAACAGTGGTGGCGCTGAAGGGGCACATGCACCCCTGCAAAAGTGCGTGCCCCTCTGAGTGCCCAGTAACAACTCAAACACCGGGCTTGATCCATCAGAAGGTAGCCTAGGCAGTGCTGGCAGGGTGGCCCCAAAACATTAACAAAATAAAATTATAAAAGAAAAAAAAAACTAGACCAAATAAATTACATGCCTGAATCTGCAGGGTCCACTTCTAATTTGATATCCTTAATCGGTCTGTTTTGCTCCAGTCACTCATCGGTTGAAATGAGATGCAATCTGGAGCTAAAGTGGAGTTACCACCCCCAGCATGTTTCTTTCTTTTTTTTTTTTTATCAGCCATGCAAGCTGCTTCTAAAGTCCAGTAGATATGTTGCCATTCCTTGATACTTTCTGGAGCTACTGAGTCAGTCTCAAAATCACTGTGTTTTTCCTGTTTTCTTTTTTTTTGTTTCTGGGCTGGCTGTGTGAACTGCTGCTGGAGAAAAGGTACTGGTATTCCCTGTTACTTAAACTTTCCTGGAAATGAATTGAAAAGGACTTATTATCTGAAAGTGAGAGCAGTCTTGTTATGCAGCAGAAAAGCAACACAAGTACAACTTTGTGAAAATTGACTTTATGTTTGTGAGAATCACTGCATTTTGTGTGTATAGATCTACTTCATAAGGTCGATTACCCACAACATTGAATGTTATAAAATCGAGATGAAATTATCATAAACTCATATAAACGAAACTGGATATTAGCGAACCTTGAAAACTCAAAAAACATTTGCGCATGTCAGACAGCATTTTTCTGAATGCAGATTGCTCTGCATTCATAAGAGTCTACAAGTAAAGTGGATAAAGAAAACAAATGTAATGGAGATCGCTGTACAGTGAGGATTGGGAAATTGCCCTTATCCCCACTGTTGTGTGATCTCGGAGTTGGTATATTTGATTAGCAGGGGGTTTAGTGGGTGCAGCCCCCCACATGGGGTGCGGGGGGGGCTTACCCCCCTGAAAATGTGTTAATAGTATGTTTTTGTTTTCTTTTATTAGTTTTGATTTAAAATATTTTCTTATGAATGCAGCTCGATCTGCATTCATAAGAATGCTGTCTGACATGCGTAAAAAGTTTTTCAAGTTTTCAAAATTTGCTAATATGCAGTGTTGTTATATGAGGTTACTATGTTTTTGTCTTGATTTTATAATATTTGACATTGTGGGAAGTCAACTTTATGAAGTAGATCCATATATATGTGTATATATATATATATATATATATATATATATATATATATATATATATATATTGATGGATAGATCTATCTATCTACATAGATAGACAGATATAAATATATATATATATATATATATATATATATATATATATATATATATATATATATATATATATATATATATATATATATATCTATATATCTATATCTATATATATATTTATATATATATATATATATATATATATATATATATATATAGTTAGTCCCTGCATCTCATAGTAGTTATGGAGAAAAGGAATATGAGCCATGCTCTTTAGGTATGATCCTCGGCTTCTTTGTTTTGCTAAACTGCATGAAGTTTGAGTTTAGTGTTAATACATTTACTATTAATACATTTACTATATATATATATATATATATATATATAACTGGGCTGTAATTGGGCTGCAGCAGTACCTCTGGCACTTAGTGCAGATGAATAAGCCTATGAACTGGTAATAAGTTGCTTCCTGATTCAGGAATTCTGAAGTAAAGGGTTTGATTCCCTCTCCCTTTGTCTTTGTTTGTCTTGTTTACAACTTTCAGTAGTTTCACCAGGAAGTGCTCCTGATCTGTGCTGAAAAGGGGTACATGTGCCCAGTCAGCTGTCCCAGCCTGTTAGCAAGGGTGTTACACATTTTTGTCTTTTGAATCTTATGCTTTCTACATAGCCACCAATTAGTGCTTCACTATATGTTATTTGACTATGAATCTCAGCAAGTGTAGTAGTTGTAGTTTAATGGGTTGCAAGAAGCTTTTTTATGAAGTGTAAGTTTCAAGGAAAAAGATTACCTGTTCTGATATGTAGCGGTTTATGTGAGAGCATTTGCTTTGTTTTATTTCACAAATGGCTGTCAGTGTTTTTCCTGTAAAAGTTGAAATAACTGTTTTAAATAGTATGCACACTGACAGGTTTAAGCAATGTTGTATGGTAATTTCAGACATTTAAACAAGTAATTGGATGTTGATATGACTGGGGGACCCCAGTCTATTACCCTGCCTAGGGCCCCATTTGACCATGATCTGAATCTGATCACCCCCAGCAGATGGTTGTTTTCTTTTTTGCAAAGGGCTTTTAGTTTCTTTGTGCAAGGAAACATTTCTCATGTCATCCTTACTTACATTTCAACAGTGCCAGTTTACAGCTGTTGTCTGTTATGTGGGCACTTTGAATGAGAAAGCAGTAGATATCCAAGCAAGTGTGTGTTTGTAAAATTAACCATTTAGGTAGAGATTTTTGATTTAAGTGACTTGCTGCATGTGACAGTTAGATAATCAGGTCCTGTACTCTTGGGCTGAAGCCTTAATCCTAAACCATGGTGTAAGGTTTCTTCACAGGTGCAAGGTTTGATTCTCAACTTTGAAAGGGGAATTGGTTAGGCTTAAAATGACCCAGATATGCAGCTAGCCTAGAACTTACCCCTGAACCTATCAATTGTTAGTAAATATGTCATAAATATGTCGCATTTTACCCATCTGTTCCATGTTGTGCAATATAGTCTAGTATTCCACATTTTGAAGATGAAATGTTGACTGGTTATAGCTTCTTTAATTCTTTTGCTTGTTGATGTTACGAATGACATGATATTCATGATTACCAGCATTGTGAAGATGGAAAGTTGACTAAGGCTGCAGTTTCTTTAATTCTTTTGTTTGAATTATGGATGTTTTGGTAATGTCAAACCAAAATAAACTGTCTGAAAATGAAGAAGCCTCAGCTTATGAATTTAAGGATATGTAGTGTGACAATGTGAGGTATTGCCATCTGTGCCAGGGAGAACAGGGCAGTGCATGTGCAACATATGCCAGCATAGTTAGCTGGAGTGTTGTAAACAATTTTGTGTTAAACTGTATCAACAGTGTTATTATAACTGATTAAATATATATGTTTAAACAAAGTTTTTGAAATTGTTCTATAATTTTCAAATACTGCAACAGATCTTAGCAAAGGTCTAAATGTGTATTGTATGAGAGTCAGGTGATCAAATGTGATGTCATTCTATAACCAGCACTGAGAGGATGGAACTCTCACAGCAATTTGTTTTGTTTTGTTTTCATTGGAACCTGATAGATCATTGTCAGTTATCACAGTAAATTCAGTTGAGTCAGTTCAGGTAGATAGAAGCTCATCATACTGCCTTGTGGAAGTAAGCACTTCAGCACCCTATCTTGCCTTGCTTTATTAATTAAATTAGCTAGGGAACAGTTATTCTTTAGACAGTCAGGAAATACAATGAGATTAGTTAAGTGTTTTTCTGCATCTGTTTGAATCTGTCCAAATGTGTTATTTTTATGCATCCTGCAATTGAAACTCTGGTGTTTATTGTACTTAGATATTTAGTATACTCATGTTTTCTATTTTATTATTTATTATTGAATATTTTTATGCCTTTCACTGTGGCTGGTCTTTTAGAGAATACTTTTAACATCATGAGAGTACTTATAATTATTTTAGTCATATCTTGACCACTCTGAAAAGCCTGGCTGCTTTGGTTATACTCTACCATTTAAATTAGTATTGATTTTATTCAGTATAATTGGATACCTTGTAAGAGCCTGAGGGTAGTTGATTGGTGGCAGCACGGTTACCTTATAATCTGGGCAGAAGGGGTACAGATAGTAAATCTGTACCAGCATTTCCTGTGTGTGTGTGTGTGTGTGTGTGTGTGTGTGTGTGTGTGTGTGTGTGTGTGTGTGTGTGTGTGTGTGTGAAAATCAAATACCCAGGTATGGGTGTCAGCTACTTGGAATTGGGACACAGTACTCCAAAGTGAGTCTTGTTTGGGATCTGGAGAGAAAGAGTATAGTCCTACTATAGGTCTGGAGCATATTCCATGTGTGCTCTTGGTAGGGGGATTGTGCTTGATGCAGAGAACTGCATTTGAAAATACTGTGTAAACCCATTCATGTTCTAAGTGACTGTCTCTCAGCAGTGTCAGTGGTGAGGATTGAGCCTTCTTGATTACTGGCTGAGGGTAAAGAGAAGCCATCACATATTGGTGGCAGATCTGTGGGATATTAATTGAACTTCAGTAGCCTGTGGGCAGTTGCAACTAAAGGTGTGTGCACTCTCAACAGCCACAAAGTAAACATTCAGAGTTTCATTTCACAACAGTTTTATTTATTTTTGATAGTTTAGTTTAGTCAAGGAAAGCAGGAAAAGATGTCAGCAGAGGAGTATGGTAAGCTGACAAAGAACTAGTTGGCCAAACTGTGCAAAGTTAAAGAACTGGTGCATGCTAACCAGACTAAACAGGAAATGATTTAAGCTTTAATCACAGCTGCAGCATGGACCAGTGGCCAGGAGGACAACCAATCTAGTATTGGGGATGTGCAGTCTTCAGACACAGGACATATCACCTTTTCCTCAGAGGACTTAAAATGCATCTGGAGTTAAAGAGACTTGAAATGAAGGCTAAACATTTGGAGACAGAAGAGAGACTGCAGTATTTGCAGATTGAAGAGAAACTCTGGCATTTGGAGGCTGATAAAAATGAGAAGCAGCGACAACATGGTAGGGAGATGTTGACTCTTCTTCAGAGTCATGGAGGTAAAGGGGAAGGGAATAACCAGAGTCCAGAAGCAATAAAGGTCAGTAAATTTCTTCCACAGTTTGCAGAGGGGGATGACTTTGACAGTTTTATTCATATATTTGAAAGTGTATGTAAACAGTATAATGCTAACCAAGAGCTCTGGGTACAGTTCTTGCCCCCATTAGTCCATGGTAGATCTGTTAACTGCTGTTTCTAAACTGTCTGACACTAACTGTTTAAACTATGATAAAGTGCAACAATGTTTATTGAACTGTTATAAGTTAACATCTGAAACATACAGAAAAAAAGTTTTGTGAGCATAGAAGCAAGGCAGATGAAAATGTATGTGATTATACTGCTTAGTTAAACACTTATTTTCAAAGGTGGGGGCATGGGTGTCAGGTCACCACTTTTGAAAGACTAGTAGACCTTTTTATGAGGGAACAAGCCGTTAGTACTTTGCCTGAGGACATAAGAATATGGTTGGCGGACTGAGCATGTAACTTTTCAGATGAGCTGGGGAGAAAAGGGGATCTCTACTTAGCAAGCAGAGCATCACTGCACAAGACGGGGATATCCAGTACTGCACATGGATATAAGAGAACCCATGGTGGGCAGCCTAAATCACTCCAACAGAGTCTACCAGTAGCAGGGGAAGACACTAGTTTGGTTACATGGACAGGATCTGGGGTTAGATGTTTTAAGTGTAACCAGAGAGGCCATATAGCATACAAATGTCCACTGAAGCAAGGTGGGGAACAAAAGATGAGGAAGCCAGCAAGTGGGAATAACAGCATGCCAGTATTAAGTTGTCTGGAGACAACAGGATACCAAACTATCACTGTTGTTTGTATCCAATCTTAGTGGATGGAAGACAGGCCACTGCTAAGAGAGGGACAGCCTCAGAAATAACTATTGTGAAGCCTGCAGTGGTTAAAGAGGAGCAGTACTTGCTTGGGCAGTCCATTCCAATCAGAACTTTAGGAGGGATAAATTCCAAATACCTTTGGCAAGGGTTCACTTTGACTGGAAGGGTGGAAATAGAAGCAAGCAGATAGTTGCATTTGAGGATATTCCTGCAGATGTCTTGATAGGGAATGATTTTAATAATGCAGTACCCTGTGAGCATGCAGTTACATGCAGTCCAGCTTGGAGATAGGCATGTAGGTCTGGTAGGCTTGGGGAGACCCAAACAGACCCCACACCTGAAGCTGGGACTGGTGATGTGGCTATTTCAGGGAGGGAGCTACTCTGTATCAGTAAACCTGAAAGTGAGCCACAGCTGTTAGTAGGTACTGATGTTCCCATGGACAGGGTGACTGCAATGACAAAGGTGAGTGGTAGTACCCAGGTTGACAGTGAGGCACCACAATCAGAAGATACTAGGCTTCCTGTGGAAGGGAAGCTGGGAATGGCTACAAAGGTAGAGTTGAGACAGGCCATTTTTTTGGACCCTACCTTATGAGGCTTGAGGGAGGTAGCTAAGGAGGCACCTGATGCTCAAGGAAAAGGGGACTCTGTATACTGGAACAGAGGGTTACTGTATAGAGAGTGGACCCTTGAGGGAGGCTATTGGGTGAGGTAATACAGCAGTTGGTAGTGCCCAGAGCCTACAGTGTGGCACTTCTAGCCATAGCCCATAACATTCCTTTTGCAGGTCATGTTGGCATAAAGCATACTAAAAGACGTATTGTGCAGAACTTTTATTGGCCTGGGATTGTAAAGGATGTAACAGGGTACTGCAGGACTTGTAAACAGTGCCAAAAAGTAGGCAAGGCTGGGGACAAGGTCAAAGCTCTAATTGATGTCTTAGTCTGTGAGTGACGTGCTGTTTCAGAGGGTAGCTATGGATATTGTGGGGACTCTGAGTACCCCACGTTCCACAGGGAAGAAGTATATCCTGATGGTAGTAGATTATGCTACTAGATACCTTGAGGCAGTGGCTCTGTCACCCATCAAGGCAGAGAATGTGGCAAATTTGTTTAGAGATTTTCAGCAGGGTAGGATTTTTGAGAGAAATACTAACTGACAGAGGTGCCAATTTCATGTCAGACCTGCTAGCTTGTCTGTGGAAGCTTTGTGGGGTGAAACACCTAAAAACAACCCCCTACCATCCCCAGACTAATGGTCTTGTGAAGAGGTTAAAGTCTATACTAAAACACCACACTACAGGCATTTGCAGACCAGTTTAGGAGAGAGCAGGACAATTATTTGCTTCATCGTCTGCTTGCATACAGAGAGGTACCCCAGGACTCCACAGGTTTTTCACCCTTTGAGTGGCTGTATGGTCATGGGATGAGGGGGCCTTTAGATTTGATTCATGATGAGTGGGGGGTGTGTGAATTCCATGAGGAGTCCATTGTGGCATATGTCCTAAACCTCAGGACAAAGCTTTGGGAGCTCATGGGCTTGGCCCAGGAGAACCTGGCAGGAGCCCAACAGCAGAAAAAGGTCTTGTATGAAAGGAGTGCTTGAGCAGAGCACTTTATGTTTCTTATTCCTGTCAGACACAATAAGCTGCAGGCATCTTGGGAGGGTCTCTTTGAAGTGGTAAGGAAGGTCAGTATTGTTAATTACATGGTAAACCTGCTAGGCAGGAGGCAGGGATACAAACTGTACTATGTTAACATAATAAAGCCTCAGCATGTCAGAGAGGTCCTGGGCAGACTGCAAAGGGCAGGATTAACCATTAAGCCCAGTAAGTGCCAAGTGGGTATAGCAGAGGTGTCCTATCTAGGACATAGAGTTGGGAGAGGTAAGATTAGGCAAGAACCTGCCAAAGTGCAAGGTGTTCTGGTGTGGCCTGCCACTGTTATCAAAAAGCAGGTGAGGGCATTCTTGGGGACAGTGAGGTACTATAGAATGTTCATTTCCAATTATAGCACAATAACTGCTCCCCTCACAGACCTGACAAGCAAGAACAGGCCAGATAAGGAAGTGTGGATCCCAGCCTGAGAGCAGGCATTCCAAAAGCTTAGAGGGGCTTTGGGAGGACCTCCTGTGTTAGCCAGTCCAGATTACAGTGACATCAATGCAGATGGGCCCTAAAGACAGGGTATAAGTTAATGTGTTCCCAGACAAGTCCATTTTTCTCAAGCAATGTTTTTGCATGATCACTTCAAAAACTAGCTTGAATATTCAAAGGGGGGAGAGATGTGACTATGTGAGGTATTGCCATTACTGTCAGGGAGAATAGGGCATGTGTAACATATACCATCATAGTTAGCTGGAGTTTTGCAAATACCTTTGTGTTAAAAATGCATCAACAGTGTTATTATAATTGATTAAATGTAAATGTTTAAACAAAGACTTTTGGAAGGGAAGAATAGAAGTTTTTGAAATTGTTCTATAATTTTCAAATACTAGAATAGATCTTAGCAAAGCTCTGAATGTGTAATGTACCCGAGTCAGGTGATCAAATATGATGTTATTTTATAACCAGCACTGAGAGGATGGAACTCTCATAG
Source organism: Protopterus annectens (assembly GCF_019279795.1). Classification (NCBI taxonomy): domain Eukaryota; kingdom Metazoa; phylum Chordata; order Ceratodontiformes; family Protopteridae; genus Protopterus; species Protopterus annectens. Next base: position 2,033,483 of record NC_056730.1, read on the forward strand.
CAGTTTGTTTTGTTTTGAAGAGGTCCAAAGAGGCACTCTGCTTGACATGTGTATGCTATTCCAGAGTTCTGAGGAGTCTGGTCAGAAACCTATCCCTCCTCCAGCATGTTTTGTTTGCAACCATTTTTGACATAGGGATAGAATTCCCAACTTAATAAGTCAAGTATTGAATTGACAAGAGCTTGGGATGGTGTCAAAGGCAGTGCAGACTGTGTTCCTTGTCTGTGACACTGGACCCCACATCCCCTTGTCTGGAGACTGATTCAAAGAAGTTAATCAGGTTCAGGAGACAAGATCGGCCCTTCTTTGGAACCTGATATAAAAAGATCTATGTCAGTTATCACAGTTCAGTTGAGCCAGTTCAGGTAATTGGAAGCTCATTACCCTGCCTTGTGGAAGTAAGAATTTCAGCATCCTATCTTGCCTAGCTGTATTAATTAAGTTAGCTAGTGAACAGTTATTTATCAGACAGTCAGGAAATACAGTGAGATTAGTTAAGTAGTATTTTTTACATCTGTTTTTATCTGTCTGTGTTATTTTTATTTCTCCTGTGATTGAAACTCTGGCGCTTATTATGCTTAGATATGTAGTATTCCCATGTTTTGTATATTATAATTTATTGTTAATATTTTTATATCTTTCATTGTGTCTGGTCTTTTAGAGAATACTTTTAACATCTTGAGAGTACTTGTGTTTAATTTAGTGACACTTTGGCCACTCCGAGAAGCCTGGCTGCTTTGGTTACCCTCTATCATTTATATTAGTATTGATTTTACTCAGTATAGTTTGATACCTTTGTAAGAGACTGAGAGTAGTTGACTGGTGGCAGTGAGGTTATCTTATAGTCACGGCAGAAGGTGTACAGCTAGTAAATCTGTACCAGCCTTTCCTAGGAGCGCGTGTGTGTGTGTGTGTGTGTGTGTGTGTGTGTGTGTGTGTGTGTGTGTGTGTGTGTGTGTGTGTGTGTGTGTGAAAATCAAATACCCAGGTGTGGCTGTGTCAGCTACTTGGAACAGGGACCCTGTGCACCAAAGTGTGTCTTGTTTGGGATCTAGAGAGACAGAAAGTCCACTCCCAGGTCTGGAACATGCTCCCTGTGTGCTGTTGGGGAGGGGGGGTTGTGTTTGAAAATACTATGTAAACCCATTCATGTTTTTAGTGACCACCTCTCACCAGTGTCAGTGGTGAGGATTGAGGCTCCTTGATTACTGGCTCAAGGTAAGAGAGACCATCACATGTAGTTTTAATTATCTCAGTTATTAAAACTACAAATTCTTAAATTCGTCTCCTGAGACTTGTTCATAGACAATTATAATAACATTCAGAATATGGTAACTACATAATTTTTAAGTGAAACTTGTCCCTGATTTTTCCCCCATTGTTTTTGTCCAGAATATTTGACCAAATATGTTTAGAGGTATAGTGCTAGCCCAAAACATTTGGATCTAAGTAATTTCTATTGGTGTTATTTCAACAAACAAGAAATGAGTACTAGGTGGTGAGTGTTGCCGCATTGCTTGGTACAGTTTTTGTCTTTAACAGTGCTGTTTTCCTTGAATAGGGCTGGAAAAATAACATGCTTGTTTGCAATCTTAGTATTTCACTAGGCAGCATGCTCACCTTTGACATAAAAGTCTGTAAATTCTATTCCCATGCCAGGTATACTGATTCATTTCCCAGTGCTGACAATACATTGAGGCCTAAGGGGTGTGCTTCAATCCTTGGTATGCCATCCTTTGGATGAGACAAATTATTATTGTAATCCGGGAGCTGTTAACAGACCCCTCTTGTTTTTACTTCAAAGGACTTTTAACAGACATATAAACTACTTTGCTATTCTCAATTATCTAAATTGAAGGATTAAAGCTGTGGGAACGTGTATGTTTTATACTGAATGTTAGCAAAATGTGCTGAATTTTTTAAATATGTTCCTTATTTCACATCACAGAACAAAATAAGTCCAACTTTCTGATCTTGAATTTGGTTAATGATATATTTTTTCTCTTTCTGTTGAGTCACAAATGTTTTTGCGCATTATATTTCCCCATCTTTGTTGTACTTGTAGCTACAACCTTGACTTGTTACATTGTAGCACACCGACACTTTATACAAATCTGAATCATGAGAATCAAACACTTAATTCAAACTGTAAACCTGAGAATGACAAAGTAATATTTGTTTCTGTTTTGTGAACATTGACAGGATTTGTAAGACTATGGCATTCACGTTTTTTTTCATAGGGAAATGATCTATCATTTTTAACAGTGGATTACAGGTGGGTTGTTACCATGTATATCATATTCTATACTTTACTGAAATGTTTATTTTTCACATGATCTACATGTCCCACCAACTAGCTATTGTGCCCCTATTGTACCTCAGCAAGAAAAGGAACCTGGAGGTATCACTACTGGCAAACAAATTCAGTGCTGACTTCACTTCAGACAAATCTTTGCCAAACTACATATACCTAAGAGCCTAAAATCTCCAATCATGACAAATGAACACTTGCTAAAATTATTTTCCAAAAGAAAAAAATACATCCTGTATGGGTCCTGATAACATCATTAAACATTTGCTTGTGAACCCCATCCTACAAATATTTAACATGAGCTTATCCCCTGGCTTTGTTCCTGAGGTCTGGAACACAGCAGTTATGATGCCTCTTCACAAGAGTGACCCCACCAGTGACCCTAGGAATTACAAACCCATCAGCTAGAACAGCCTCATCTGCAAGGCCATGGAATATGTCATAACAGATCTGATGAATTATGATATAAAAAAGCAAAAAAATCTTATAAGACTTTACTTCCATCAGTTTCAGTTAGGAAAGGGATGATCTTGTCTAATTAATCTGGAAAAGTTTTTTTTTTTTTTTTTTTGAGAGGGTAATGCTGTCTGTGCTGTGTAACTTGACCTTACCAAAACATTTGATACTATTCCACATGCCAACATTATCAACAAACTAAATGCACTCTAAATCAATCCCTATATAGATAGAGGAATTGCTAACTGGCTAAGAGACAGATCCCATGTTGTGATGATGGCAGGCACAGTCTCAGCATGAATGTAATCAGTGGTGTACCAAAGGGTTTCAAGCTAGGACCTTTACTATTTGGCATATACTTCTATAATCTCCAAATCAAAAATCAGGAACTCTGGTTAACCACATTTGTCAATGAGTGTAAACCGGGTGTTAGACTTGAATTCCTCTTTGATATGCAGAAGCTACAAAGTGAACTTACATAGCCAGTGCACTGAAAACTGGCTAAAACTAAACACTAAAAATGCAAATACCGCTGCATCTGGCACCCTCTCCCAGATTTTAGTATAAAAACTCTCCTGCTCCAAAATGAAGGTGTTGTGAGAGACCTTGCAATATGGGTAGATCACTTTCCTTTGAGCATCATGTTACAACTGTAGTCAATAAATCCTTCTATCTGACATAGCTAATCACAAAATGTATTTTCTCTAGGTCCAAAGAAGTCCTGACTCCTCTATATTCTGCACTGATCAGGCCCATCATAGAATACAATGCCGCTTTGGGATATGCCTCAGTAAACATATCAAGCAGTTAGAGACACCCAAATGTTCCCGACAAAAAAACATCAAGTGGGTAAAGGACCAGAGCTACCAAGAGAGGCTTGAAGCCTTGTCTCTATGTTTAGTGTTCCACAGACTCATTATGGTCAGCCTGTGCCATGTCTTCTGGGCCATTATTGATATGGCAGTCCAAGACCTCTTATTTCTCCACAAGTCAAACAGTCCTGTAAACACTAGAACCAGAGATCTGAACCTGCTTCAGCAAGTAAACAAATCAATGTGAATAAATGGATTTGTCACACAATAACTACCCTATCTCTGAAACAGTCTTCCTCTCCTTATCAAGCAATGTAGCATGCTATCTTCTTTTGAGAAGGAAATAGACAATTGGGTGGGTATTCAGAAAATTTGCCTCAGGTATGATTGGTCTATTACTCCTTAAAATAGGAGGTAAGTTCTACGGTTTGTGTACTGACAAGGCATAAATAGCCACATGGCCCAATTGCCCTATACATTCTAAGACTATATGATTCTATAATCAGCTCCTGCATGGCAAAGTATAGGGCATGCACTTGATGAATGGCTGGAACAACACACTACTGACTGTATATTGGATATCTTAGACTTGTTGAGATGCTTACTGCTATCCCACACAATGAAATAATGGACTGATTAAAAGCATTAAATATCAGTTCATATACAGTTCAATGCATAAAACTAAGGTACAGTACATAAAAGTCAAGGTGGGACTCATTTGTGATCTCCCTCTCCATCCGTTTACCACTGATGTCCCTCAGATCTGCATATTGTGGATACTTTTTTGGGCAATTTTTCTCAGATATAAAATTGAGGCATTCAACACCATCACACATTCAAGTATCCATGATAAACTCACCCAGTTAAATGTAAATCCCTATATAACTCATTGGATTGCAAACTGATTTATAAATAGAACCTATGAAATTAGAGTGGGCAGCTCTACACCCTTCCAAAGACCTGTCTCTAGTGGTATACCCCAGGGTTCAGTCTGTGTCCAACTCCTCCTTGGCATTTGCTTCTCAGAGGTCAATGCAAATGTTAAGTGTTTATGGATGCCTAAGTTTGCAGATGACTGCAAACCTGGTGCCATTATTAACTTCCCAGAGCACTTCAAGATCCAAGAACAATACCTCTCCCAAATAAATAGTTGGTCTCAATAAAATTAAATGCCAAAAAAAAAATTGTATAATAGTGTTGTTTGGCAAGCATACCTTCTCTTATAACTATCACATCGACAACACCACCCTGAAAGTTGATTCTGTAGTCAGTGATCTAGGAACCTAAGTAGACAGCAAACTGTCATTTGAACACCATGTATCCGCCATTGTAAGAAAGTCCTTTTTCATTGCATGGCCTATGTCTAAAGGTATGGCATCTGACTCAAAATATGTAATAAATCCACTGTACTCATCTATCATTAAGCCGATCATTGAGTGTAATGCCCCTTGGTATGTACCTGTCCAAACATTTATTACAACTGAAGAGAATGCAATGATTTCTTACTAAAAAACAGGGTCTAAATCATAAAAGTTATGCAGACTGTTTCAAGGCCTATAGATTTGGTTTATATATCCCCACTACACTAACTGCTTTTGCCACTTTAAGTTTTGCTAATTACCCCAAGTGAAAATCAAACTCTGCACGTTGTGGCTAAGGTAAACACTTTAACCATTACACCATCCCCTTCTCCAGCTCTGTCTTATACAGGCTGGTAAAAGGTGACCTCTGCCCAGACCTCTCAACTGTCCCTGATCTTCAGGGACGTCCCTGATTTAGACTCCGATTGTAGGTCTGTCCCTGTTAATCCCTCTTAATCCCTCTTAAAACTGGTAACTGCTGAAGAAAAGGTGGTGAATTGCCCTTAATAAATAATGATAGTAATTCAGAGTTATAGACGTTTTACATCAGAAAAGCTATATTAATCCACATTCTCTTATTCTGCAAATGTTTCAAGTTAATAGTACACATATTTAAAAAATGTCCCTGATTATCCCTGATTATTTGAGGATTTTTCCCTGAATCTGTTGAGATTTGTCTCTGATCGGTTGAGAGCTATGCAGGGGATGTGTTAGGGATGGGAGTGTGTATGCAAGAGTGTGTGTGGAATAGGGTTACAAATTTCTGTGTGTAAGAGTTACAGTAGGGTTAGGTAACGGTTAGGTTTAGTGTTGTGTGTGCGTGCATGTCTGTGCATGGTAAGTATTCGAGATGTTCTCTGGAGTGGTAGTGTTACTTTAAGGGATTTTATAAGGTAAGGTGCACTTTAGGGTTAGGGATACAGACACATGAAGGTTAGGGTTAGCCCAGCTTAATAATGCATGCTTTTCTACGGTCTCTAACCCTAACCCTAACTGTACATTACCTTTATTCAAACATACTTGTTCTGAATGGTGTGTTAGGGTTATGGCTTTTGGATCACAAAAGTAATTTGTTTTCCTTTTATGATCCCTTGTTTTTTTCATTTGTTTTCCTGCTAAATGAATGTTTGACATGTGGGAGATAATCTGTTCTATATCGGTGATCAAACACATCAAACATTCATTATGTAATCATACAGATATATAGCTTATTTTTATGCCCCACCCCCATGCAGCCCTGAGAATCAGCATATCCCAGTGCCATCATCCTTCTTTGGTTCTACCTACCCCTCATCCTTTCCCCAGGACTATCTACTATAGAATTGGGGCCAGTGCTGTATGCTATTCTGCTGCTATTTAGACTTGTTATGATCTACCCTTACCCACCCCCATCCTCTGTGTTCACCTGGCATGTCCTAGGACTACCTCTCTCTGTGGACCACACCCTCACACTATATCCCTGGCCTCTTCCTTACTCCCTGGGATGGGCATGCCCATCCCTCCATGCCAGTACGTCAGACACCAAAGTTACACTTAGGGCGTTATCCCACTATACCATGGTAATGGCCATATGTATATGTATCTATAGCTATATCTATATATATATATATATATATATATATATATATATATATATATATATACACACATAAATATATATATATATATATATATATATATATATATATATATATATATATATATATATATATACACACATACACAGTGGATATAAAACGTGTACACACCCCTGCTAAAATGCCAGGTTTTTGTGATCTAAAAAAATGAGACCACAATAAATCATTTCAAAACTTTTTCCACCTTTAATATGACATATAACCTGTACAATTCAATTGAAAAACAAACAAATCTGTTAGGGGGAAAAAAAATACAAAATGTACAATAAGCTGGTTGCATAAATGTGCCCACCTTTAAACTAATACTTTGTTGAAGTACCTTTTGATTTAAGGGCAAGCCCCCCTGCACCCCCGATACCCCAGCTACTTAAATATACCATCTCTAAGATCACAGTACAGCGAGGAAAAGGAAAATCTGCCTTTCCGTGCTGTATGCAGATTTCCATTCAGAATTTAGAAATTCTGAAACTTAGATCATATGGTCTCGACCATATGAAATTCGAGGTTTCAGGATTTCTACATTCTGAAGGGAACCTATGTATATATGTATGTATATATATATATATATATATATATATATATATATATATATATATATATATATATATATAGATAGTTTCACTTCAGAATCCTGAAATATCACAATCCTGAATTTCATAAAACATCATAATCTGGAATCCCAAAATCCTGAGAATTCAAAATCCTGAAAACTCAAAATCCTGAATCCCAAAAGACTGAAAACACATAGGATACATATACTGACTATAGAGAACACAAACCAGATTACATTCCACGAAATATAAGCAGGGGGCAATCCCCCCTGCGCACCCCACACCCCCTGCTACTTAAATATATCAGCTGCAAAATTGCACTTCACTAGACTATCATTAGTTATGTTGTAGTATAGCAAGTTAAAAGGGAATGTTACTAAGGTTACAACAGGCAATCATGAACACATGTGAAGGTATGTTTACCATGTTTTTCTGTGGAGTGCAATCTTGGAGTTTACATATTTAATTAGCAGGGGGTGTGGAGGATGCAACCCCCCACACAGGGGGTGCAGGAAGACTTTCCCCCCTGCCCATACTTGGTGAAAAGTACTATCCTTTGTCTTGTATGTGTTTCTCTGTGTCCTTGTACTGAAATATTATTATTCTTTGTGTCCTGTATATTTTCAGTATTTTGTGATTCAGGATTTTGAGTTTTCAGGATTTTGAATTTTCAGGATTTTGGGTTCCGGATTATGATGAAGTTCAGGATTGTGATATTTCAGGATTCTGAAGTGAAACTATATATATATATATATATATATATATATATATATATATATATATATATATATTTATATATATGTATGTATATGGGTTTACTATCAAAATTTTGATTGAACATTCATCGAGTCAGATAGTGGAATGTCCGAACTCCAATATTAGGGACTGCTAAATCTCGCTCTTCTCAACCCATGGTAGCACTTGTGTCTAGGTCCAAAACCAGAAGTGAATGTCGATGTTCAGTGTTTTTTCAGAGATATGGAATTTTGGCAGTCTGCTTTTCATAGATTTTATTTGATAATATGAGAGAACGGCAATGTTCAATTGAAATTTGATAGTAAACCATGTATACATATGTATATGTATGTATATATTTATATATCATCATCATCAGCCCCCTTTTCCCACTTTCTACATGGAGTCAGGAAATAGTGTTAACTGTCGCCATCTCGCTCGATTCAATGTCACAGTCCTGCCTTTTTCGACATTCATGCTTGACTGTCGCAGACCTTCCTTTACAGAATACATCCACCTCTTTGTTGGATGTCCTCATTTCCTCTTACCTTCTTCCTGTCTTTCCCAAATCTTCTTCACCTGATTGTCTCCTGATTTTCTGCACATATGTCCAAACCACCGTAATCTGTACCCTTTGATCTTTTCTGCAATTGGAGCTACTTTGGCTTCTGCTCTTATTTTCTCATTTCTTCTTCTGTCCCACAGAGTGCATCCTACTCTTCTCATGTTCTTCATTTACATCACCTCTAGCTTCTTCATCTGCTCTGCCTTTATTGCCCATGTTTCTTTACCATAGAGTAGTACTGGTCACACCACTGTCTTGTACACCCTATTTTTCAGCTTCTTTGGCATTCTTCTGTCATAGACTACATCTGACACTCTATGCCATTTGACTTCAACCCCTCTGATTCTAGCTATGACCTCCTCATTCAGACTTCCCTTCTCCTCAAACACCTGTCCCAGATACTTGAAGCTATTTACTTTTTCCACTGTCTTCCCTTATATCTCAATTCTCAGCTTCTTCTGATTTTCCCAGTTTGTTGCCATTACCGCTATCTTATCTATACTTAGTTTCATCCCATGTGCCTTCAGTTTTGTATTCCATTACTCTATACTTTGCTTGAGGTCTTGCTCAGAGTCTGCCTGTAATGGCATATCATCTGCATACAGCACCTTTGTTGATCTGGACCTTCCAACCAGTTTGCTAATGCAGTCCATTACCAGTATGAGCATCAGTGGGCTCAGAGCTGAGCACTGGTGTACATCCACTCCCATTGGGAACCCCTCTGTGAGGCTGAACACTGGTCGTACTTGAGTCATTAGGTCCTTGTACATAGCCTGCACTAATTCTACCAATGTTTCTGGGACTTCAAACCACTGCAGTACTGCCCAGATCAGCTTTCTTGGGGCCTTCTCATATGCTTTCCCCAAGTCTAGGAATACCCAGTTGGACTCTTAACTAATTTCTAGCTTCTTCTCAAGTATCTGTCTCAGTGCAAACATCGGGTCAGTTGTGCTGCATCCTGATCTGAGTCTGAACTGCCCATCTCTCATCTTACATTTGACTACTCTGCGAATCCATTTATCAATCACCATCTCCAGAACTTTCATGCAATGTGATAGGAGTCTGAAGCTTCTGTACTGCCCATAGTTGTGGATGACACCTTTGTTCTTGTATGCTAGCACAAGCATGCTTATTCTCCAGTTATCTGGGATACACCTTTCCCTCCACACTCTTATGAGCATCCTCAGGAGCCATTTCTCCCCCATGTCACCAAGCATCTTTATCATATCTGCTGTGACCTCATCTGAGCCTGCTTTTTTCCATGACTTCATCTTCCTTAGTGCTGTTCTTACTTCTTCTAGGTTGGGCTCCTCTTCTTCTCTCATTGTAGCCTGTTTCTGGGGCAGTACTGCTTCTGTGGGTTTTTCTTCATTCAGAATCTCCTGGAAATACTCCTTCTATCTGCCAGATTGTCGCTGACATCCCTTATGAAGGGTGTCTGACTATCTTATTTATCTTTCTGTCCCTTCCTGAGTCACTTAACAAAAGTTGGTACAGTGCCTCTGATGCCCTATTCTTTGCTATTGCAACTTCTTTCTTACCTTCTTTGTTAGCCAACCAGCAGTCTTTCCTAGCCTGGTCAGTATTTTCCATCTCTCACTTCTTCCTGCACTTCTTCTTCCTTTTGATGACTTCCTGGACTTTTGCATTCCACCACCAGCTTTCCTTATGTACCTTATTTCCATACCTGACTCTGCCATATATCTGTTCTGTAGTCCTCACACATGATGTTTTGAGGTGTTGCCATTCTTCAACTCCACCTATTTCCTTATCTACTTGGGGTGTTCGACCCCTGAGTAATTCCTTGAAGTTGTATTTTTCTCTCCAGTCAAGTTCCAGGTCTTCAGCCTGGTCTCTGTTGAGCTTAGAGCCTTCTCTGACAACTGCTTGCAGCTGATTGTGGCAACCAGTGGTTTATGCTGTGGGCTGACTGTTTCACTGGGATGATTTTGCAATCACTGATTCTACTTCAGTGACTTTTCCTTACTAGGAGGAAGTGAACCTGAGTTGCATGTTGGCCACTCTTGTTTGTGACTGTCTCTTTCTGAACCATGTGTTTGCTACTAGCTAGACAGAAGTCTAGAATGGCCACTCTTTCTTTATTCCTGTTGCCCCACCCATGTGGATCCATGCATTCCTTGTATCCTGTTCTATGTAGGTATATGTATGTATACTTATTTAACATGTATTTATTTAACATTTGCTTACCAGGAAAGTCCGACTTGGAACAAAGCCAATTTTCAGTGGAGGCCTGGGGAGAAACACTTCAGATGCATGTCTTTATAATGTGGGAGGAAACCTGAGTAACTGGAGGAAACCCACACAAATGGGATCTATATTATATCAGCGAACGCTTAACTAAGTGAATGCTGTATAATCGACCCCAATATGTCGAAACACCAAAAGGCCAAACACACTGAACAGCGATTTTTTTCCCAGAGAAAAAATCGCTGCTCCGAAAAAAAAAAACACACACCCCTACTTAAATATACCAACTCCGAGATTGCACCACAGTGGTGGAAATGGCAAAGTCCCAAAAAAGGCCCAGTGATTTTTTTTTTCCCTGTGAAAAAAAGTGTTGTTTCGTACTTTCAGGATTTCATCATTTCGAATAAAAAGGGTCGATTAAACAGCATTCACTGATTTAATAGGAACCCCACAAATGCAGGGAGGGCATGCAGACTCTGCACAGAAGACACCCCAGCCGAGAATCAAACTGGAGAACCTATTGCTGTGAGGCAAAAATGCTACTGTTGTACCACTGCGTCATCCTAGAGAGTCATACCTTTGGAATTAAGAACCTGTAAAGCTGACACTCAAAATGGCATTACTGGAAGAAAAAGACTTGATTCCAAATAGCTAAACTAGGTAAGACTAAACTGCTTAAAAAAACTAATATATCATAGAATAGTCCTTACTACACTATTAAAGCAGTACCAAATGCTTACCTGTCACCTTAAAATGTCATTAAAATTCACTCAAGTCTGCTTGTAGATGGTTCACCTCCCAAACCCCTTGGGGATTTGGGGTGCATGGCTAGGCTTAAAAAGGCCATAGTGGTTGTTAGTGTAGTACACACCTGTGAACCTATGGACCCATAATGGAGAACCTTCAACAGATCCTGGAAACTACTATCCATTAATCTAACTAGTCTTATTTGTAAAGCCATGGAAATAACTATCATGGAAATTATCAACAAGGACATAGGAGACCTCCATACACTGAATCCATCCCAGTATGGCTTTGTGAAGATAAAGTTTATGCTTACTGAACCTGGTAGACTTCTTTGAAAAGGTCACTAAGGCAATGGATGAGGGTAAAGTGGTGCATACTTCCTACTTAGATATGTCTAAATCATTTGATACAGTACCCCTTTGGCATTGTCAACTAACTTATGGAGCTAGGCATAAACCCTTTATAACACTCTAGAGAGCTATCTGGCTCATGGATAGGACCCAAGAGGTTAGGATCAGTGAGGCCACCTTCACAAAGCAGCCAGTCACCAGAGAAGTCCCTCAGGACTCTGGCTGGGTCTGCTCCTCTTTGACATCTACTTTGACTGACCAAGTTCGCAGATGATTGCAAACTGGGAGCAGTCATTGAGTCCCAAAAATATGAGAACGCCCTTCAGGAAGGTCTATCATAGACAAATGCTTGCTGCCAAAGCCATGGCTTAAAACTCAATGCCAAGAAATGCCTTATAGTACCTATTGGGAAGTCAGCCTCCCTGGATATCTACGTCATGAATAAAACACCCTTAAAAGTTGATTCACAAGTCAGGGATCTGGGAACTCATATAGATAGTAACCTAGACTTTGATCAACCTGTGTCCAAGGTAGTACAAAAGTCCTTCAAGTACATAGCCCATATGGCAAGCAAACACTACCTAGTACCCTTGTCAAAGGAGGTTCTGTTGCATGACACACAGATCAGGGAGAAGATAATGGTTAGTTGCCTATCTGGAGCTAGCATCCGCAATGCCATGCATGCTTTCAAGTCACTGCACCACAGGTAGCAATATAATATTATCACGCTCCATGTGAATGTAAATGACCTAAGATGTACTGCACTGGACTATATGAAAAAAGACATTAAGGAGCTCTCTGAATATGCATCACAGACAGGTATACACCTTGAACTGAGCACCATTCTACCCTCACCAAGAGTGATGCCATAGTATGAACAGAAAATAATAATTGGCTTTCTTTTTGTGTCACTGCAGAGGAATCCAATAGCTATCAGTATGGGAAGGCATGATTAACAGACAATGTTGCTTTGTCAAGGATGGTCTGCACCTGCCCCACCACCACCACTGGGCATTCAGTCATTGGCTAAAACTTTATCCACCCCCTTAGAGCATTATTAGATAATGCAAAATGATAAAAAATACCAGGGAAGCAAAAAAAAAATAAATAAAAACTCAAAGTAACCTTAAGGTGTTACTGTTCAATGCTAGGAGTCTAGGCAAGAAACTCAACACTCTACAAGCTCTCAGCACACTGGAGAATCTTGATATCTGTGTGGTTACCAAAACTTGGTTTAAGGCCACAGAATATTCTCCGGACAGTGCAAGGCTACCTACAGTGCCTTCCATACATTTAGATCAATAGCAGCATAGACATGGAATAAAGATGGAGATAGCTTGATCTACATTAGTAAAACACATAATTCCAGGTCAGTGAAAAAGAATGATACATTTGAGTTCATCCATGTCAAGTCTCCACAGAAATGTTTCTTTACCATGTCCTGGCCAGCTACAAGTTACCCTCAATGACCCACAAATCTCACAACTCTTAGCTAGATCTACTAGAGGTGCTCAACATCCAACTAAGTACTTTATTCATGGGAGACTTTAACTACCTCTGTATAGACTGGGAAATATACACTCTCCTTAACTCACAGGCACAATGCCTCCAGGATTTTATCAACCTAAACACGGAGCAGATAGTGTACACTGCATCCAGAGGATCAAACATATTGGACCTAGTACTCACCAGAATGGGGGAGATTTGCACTTACCACCCCCATGTTCCATCGTCATTGGAGACATTGGACCACAAAACTGTCTTCCTCAAAATACAAATCAATCCAGAAAAAATTACTAAATTCACTGGGGCTATTCTGAAGCAAACTAAAACCTATTAAGCAACAGTTTCTCAAAATTCACAACTCCCCCAAACTCAGTGACAGCTGGTGACTTCAAATCAGGGGGGGGGGGCTGCAGGAGACAGTTGAATGGATGGGGCCAGTGTGAAAAAGGTGTGACCAACTAGAAAGGGATGGAGCTATGCTAAAACCCACAAAAAGTGGGACTTTAATTAAATATGCTGCACTGGGTGCCAAACCATCACTATGAGAGTCCAATCAAGACAAAATAATGTGTAGAAGAAAAAAAATCGTTCAATGCATTGGCTACATGACAGCTTACTTAATATCTAGATGGAAACAAAAAGGTTGTGAGACATGAAAAAATAAATTACTTTTTAAATATGTTATTGGAATGCCATTCAAAATCAAGCATAAAAACAAGTAGTACTCAACTCAAACCACTTCTTTCACTGCAGTTCTAATTATAATTTATACTCATCTTTATAAAAGTACCAAGTAACATGCTGAAAGTAGCAATCTCTGTGATACCCCCACTTGTAAAAATGTTTCTTATCCAAAAAAGACATGCTGCCTGACAACTAGCTACTTGTTTCATGGAAAAACATGATCAAAGTAAAAAATGAACAGGAAACAAGAAACTAGCTCAAGATAAATTGCTTAAAGGATTACTGCACAGGTTATGGACCACACATGATAGATTAGCATTCTGTTTAGTTTACTGGTAAAGCCTGCAAAGGTAACTGCAAGTCTCCAACAAATGTAGTGAGCTTCTGAAGATACTGTAATCATGTCCTGTATTACAAATACTGTCATATGCATTTCAATACCTAACACTTATATGTCATCTAGTTATGTAAATATTCTCTGCATGGCAACAACAAAAAGGCTTTCAATGTTGGTAATTCTTTAACAGTATGCTTATTAAAGTTTACTTTCATCTTACAATCTCAGACAAGCTTACCTGATGGTCATTAAAGCATTGCTACTTAAACACAGAGCAAAAGGCAGTGCAACAACATGCATTTTCTGAATAATAATAATAAGCATAAATCAACAGTAGAAAAATATGACAGAAAACCAGAACATTCTGCAAAATCAAGTACAGATGAAAAGCTACTGTAGTACTTGTGTCTACCTTGGATGGGGGGATACTCTGCACTTACACTGCATAACTGCTCCTTGCCTTGCTTGGACATATCCAGAGTCACTACATGGGGGAGTATATCGCAACAAGCGTGTCACAATTTGAAATGTCTCTGGCTGACGGTGATGGCCCTGACACATTTGTCATACCTCTCAACCTCAGAGCAGGAAATCTGGACAAAGTCATAAATAGAAGTGGGGCAAAGGCCCAAAAATAAGGACAATTTTTAAATATTGCTCTTATAAACTTAGAAAGATAAAAGAATAGTAGGTCTTGCATTAGTATGAATATCCTGAAGGGTATGAAATCTGAAACTCAAATGTCTGTCATTATTTTCTAACCTCAATCTTTAATGATTTGCCACTAATTTGCCAGGAAACCAAAATTGTATGTAAAATGGACCAAAAATGTGATGCAAAAATATAAAATAGCCACACAATACAGCTGGAAAATTGTCAAAGAAGGGACACTTTTTAATATTGGTACTGTTAAGTTGAGCAGCTGACAAAATAAGAGAATCTACATGCATTTCTGAAATAAAAGCATACACTGTTAGAATCTCCTTGTGTTCTGACTGGAGTGCTTCTCAAACAATCTGGAAATATATCGCTGATAAGTATATTTCTTGGCACTTTTCAGAGTTCTGCATTGTCTTAATTTTTGCATGACTGAATTATTTTATATATTTGCTGACATTGCTTGCTGTTTTCCCATCTGTTCTGAAACTGGACCCCCCCCCCCCCCATTCCTGTGGTGGTGTTAAAGTTTATAAAACTGGTCTAACTGATAATTTTTAAGTGTTTTTCAACTGTTGAACTGTTGAGGGCTACACACTCAAGTGTGATAGCCATTTTTCTGCTTTAAAGATGTTTGATTTACTGTATCTGTTTTAATTATCGAAATAAAACAAAAAAAATCCTATCTCTCTATTTGTTTCCCTCCTTTCTATAACCAGTAGAGTCCAGTTTTCAGATTTTGTTGAATTCTGGGCTGTTTTGTAGTTTCTGTGTTGCCCAGACCTTACTAAGATAGAAGGAAGATTTTCTGTTCATCAGTGAGAGTGGTGAGCTTTGAGCAGCCTATCTGTCACTGGAGGAGTGATTTCAGCTCAGAATCTATAGTTTTATTGGCCATTTTGGGCTATTTCTATCCCTTTCATCTTTCTGTTTAAAAAACAGTGTTTACATGGTTTTTGCACTTATATTACCTCTGCAATATCCTTCCTGGGTGTCCTGCAGAGTTCTACAGCAGCAGAGAGATAAAAGAGAGACTTTGAATGGATTAAGTACCTCTGATTTGCTTTTTAATACTTATTTTCACTAGCCGCAATATTCAGAGCATTTTATTTATTTACTTTGCAACTTATTTGAACTGTTTTTTGAATTCTGATACTGTCTGCACTTTAACTGATCATTTTTAAATGTTTTTCAACTGTTGAACTGTTGAGGACTACACATTCAAGTGTGATAGCCATTTTTTCTGTTTTAAAAGTGTTTGTTTTACTGTATATGTTTTAATTCTTGAAAAGAAAAAAACAAACTCCCCCCCAAAAAATTGCATCTCTCTACTTGTTTCTCACCTTTCTATAACTAGTAGAGTCCGGTTTTCAGATTTTGCTGAATTCTGGGCTGTTTTGTAGCTTCTGTGTTGCCCAGACCTTACTAAGATAGAAGGAAGATTCTCTGCTCATAAGTGAGAGTGGTTGCTGGAGGAGTGGTTTCTGCTCAGAATCTGTAGTTTTACTGGCCATTTTGGGCTATTTCTATTCTTTTCATCTTTCTGTTTAAAAACCTGTATTTGTGTGGTTTTGTGCATCGCACAGCGCTGTTTAACTTGGGTTAAACTATTCCCGGTGCCAGAAAATCTGCTCTTCTAATTTTCCATTAGAACTAGCCAGTTTTCTAGTTTTAGCACCCAAAACTATTTCCTTGTGCTCAGCACTTGTTCAAAACACATTGCAAGAACTAAATAATCTACAAATTACTGCAGCACTCAACTTTCCTCACTTGTTAGGAGGAAAACAGTTTTAATACTTAAATTAATAAGCACCTATCCAGGCATGTCTAAGGGTCAGCTCCCGGTATTTTTCCCTGTCCACTTGATGAATCTAGGCATCTTGGGGCAATGTAGTAATTGCCTTATGTACACTGACAACCCTCTCCTCCTACCACCCAACACTACAACCTGTGAGAGATGCACTTATATAGCCAAACTGGAAGCCAAGCTCTCTTCAGCCAAGACTGTACTAAACAGAAAAGAGGAGAAGGTAAACACCTGCACCACACCACACTCAACAAATAGTCCATCAAAACCTACACCACCTAAACCCACACACATAGTAACACAAAACAAACACCTACACTCGCTGAGGCTCTCAATAAAAATCTGCCCAAAGAACAGAGACCTCCAAAGATGAAATGCAAGCAACTGTCACTCCCGAACACTACCCAAATGACACATAGGCCACAAAATCAGTGTGCCACTCAACCTCAGCCCATAAGGCAAAACAATTTACCCAACACACTAGTCATAGGTGACTCTATAGTCAGGCACACTGATGTCCCACTCACCAGGCTAAACAAAGAGAAAGCTACTGTCAGCTGCCTGTCGGGTGCCAGGATCCACCACATAATGCAAGCACTCAGGTTACTCCACAACAAATACAAACATGACTCTGTCATTGTCCATGTTGGTGTGAATGACCTGAGATGTACCTCCCTGGACCACATGAAAAGAGACATGGAGGAGCACTGGGATCATGTAGCCCAGGCAGGTATGATCCTAGTCCTGAGTAGCATCCTGCCATCACCCAGAATGTTACCACAATACAAGAACAAAATGATTGACTTCAACAATTGGTTAAGTTTCTGGTGTCATTCTAAGGGGAGCCAGTGTCTGTCTGCTTGGGACTACATGATCAACAGACCACGATTCTTTGCCAGTGATGGCCTGCACCTGTCACCCCTGGGATTCTCAATACTGGCAAAGGCTCTTGCCACCCCTAAAGTCCCCTTTTAGGCAAGGTTCAAATGACAAACTCACCACCATGGCAGGTATAAGCAAGCAAAATCTGAGGGTAATGCTACTCAATGCTAGAAGTCTAAACCTCAAAATGCACTCACTCAAAGCACTCCATAAAATGGAGAACATCGACATCTATGCAGTGACAGAGACCTGGTTCAAGGCTCCAGAGAGCACCCCTGCATTACCAGGCTATAACCCATACCACACTTTTCAGCCACCTAACCTGGACCAAAACAATAAAGGAGGAGGCATGTCCATATTCGTTAAGGATAACCACCCTTCCAGGCTAGTTGCTCAAAATAATGCATCTGAAATTATCCAAGTGCAACTAACACTGGGAAAGACTGCAATTCAGGTTGTAGCTTGTTACAGCTCCCCCATCATGCCCCAGGATGCCCACTCCACGTTTCTTGATATACTGGGTAATATTAACGTACAGCCCAATACCCTAATAATGGGCAATTTCAATTAACCCCACCATTAACTGGGAAAACTACTCATGTGCTAACTTATTTGCTCAATGATTTCTGGAATTCATAAATTCTAATGCCCTGGATCAGCTTGTCCATACCCCCACCAGGGGCAGCAATATCCTGGATTGGTCATTCCCAATATGGGCAACCAATGTTCCATGCCAGAGGTCAACTCCTTGCTGGTCAGAGCCGACCACAATCTAATCACCCTAGACATCAATATCCAGCCCCCACCCCCCCACCCCCATTAAGGAAACCACCGTAAAAAACTTCTCCAAAGCCAACTTTATGCTTCTTAAGACAGAAGTGGAAAGATTCACGCCACCCATACAGATGGAAAATAGAGGTACAACTGCTGAATCCTATACAAATGCACTGTTTAGGCACTTACATGAGTGCATGGATAGTGCCATCCCCAACAGAACCAAGAAGCTATCCTCCCAAAAAAGGAAGCAAATTTGGAGGTCCCCTGCCATAAACAACTCTACAATAGAAGGAAGAAGCTGTTGCAAAAAAGATTAAAGTCCCCTGATTGCAGGAACTCCCTGGTCAGCCTCAGTAAGAAGCTGAGATCCCTCATAAAATCCTCCAAAGCTAGTTACAAAAATAAAATCGCTACTGATTCTAAACACAACCATAAAGCATTCTACACCTATGTCAAGAATCTCAATGGCGACACTCAGATCTGCTCTGAGCTACAGCACAATGGCACTAGATATACAGAACCAACTGATACTGCCAACAGCCTGGCAGATAGGTTCAGTGCAAATTTCACCCCCCACCCCCCAAAGGGCCCATCACTATATTGGAAGAATGCAAAGCCCCTGTAATCATGGCTACACAAGTAAAGACCGCACTCTCCAAAGCCAAGAACACAGCATCCATGGGACCTGACAACATCCCAGGTTGCATTCTGCATGAACTATGGAATGAACTAGCACCCCATCTAAGTACCATGTTCAATCATAGCCTCACTTTAGGCTTTGGGCCTACTGAATGGTGCACAGCAATGGTTATCCCACTCCACAAAAAGGGCACCACCACGAACCCTGGGAACTACCTCCTCATTAGCCTGACAAGCCTGGTCTGCAAGGCCATGGAAGGTATCATTTTGGAGCTTATAAACAAGGACATAGGTAACCTACAAATTCTGGACCCCATGCAGTTTGAGTTTGTAAAAGGTAGGTCATGTCTGCTAAACCTGATTGACTTCTTTGAAGCAGTCACCAAAGCCGTGGATGAGGATAAGGTGGTGCACATATCCTATCTTGACCTCACCAAGGCTTTCAACACCATCCCCCACTCTGGAATTATAGATAAACTCACTAGACTGGGCATAAATCCCTATGTCACAAGATGGGTGGCCAACTGGCTCACTGCAGAACCTACACAGTGAAAGTAGCCAACTCCAAATCCAACTTCAGACCAGTGACAAATGGAGTACCACAGGGTGTAGTCCTGGGTCCTCATCTGTTTGGCATCTACGTCTCAGAAGTCCAGCCTAATATAACAGGTCTTTGACTAACAAAGTTCACAGACAACTGCAAACTAGATGCCATAATACAATTGCCTAATGAAGTGGACATTCTACAAAGGGGCCTCACTGAGACTGATGCTTGGTGTCAAAGCCATGGCCTGAAGCTCAATGCCAAGAAGTGCATTGTCATCCCCTTTGTGAAAAATACTGTACACATTAACTACCACATAGGCAGTAGCCTACTAAACACCAAAAGTGTGATGAGAGACCTTGGGACACAGGTGGACAGTAGTCTCTCCTTTGATAATCACATTGCCACAGTAGTCAGGAAATCCTTCTACATGGCACACCTCATCACAAAGGGGTTCACATCCAGAAAAATAGGTAATTCTTCCTCTCTACTCATCAGACCCATTATAGAGTACAATGCCCCGTTTGGAATGAACCTCACAAGACATCTACAACAACTAGAAAGGCCACAAAAATATCTCACTAAGAGGATTACCAGCCTCAAACAGATGCCATACGCAGAACATATAAAAAAACTCCAGTTCTACTCCATCACTTATTGCCTAATCAGAGGCGTCCTCTGCCTAACATAAAAGCTCTGACAAACCTAGATCTGTTGGACATGCTACACTTAAAAAAACCCAATCCCTCCAAGCCACATGCTCCAGGGACCTAAACCTTGCCACCAAAATAAACAGAACATGCTGGAAGAATAGATTCCTGTCCCAGGGACTTCCCATGCTCTGGAACAGACTACCCTTTCATGTCAAGCAAAGCTCCTGATTAGCTTATTTAAGAAAAATCTTGACAATTGGATGGAAAATAGGAAATTCACCACGGGGATCATGTCTGTGGCTCTGCTTGATAGGGGTGCAGGCAAATAACTTTCTTGGGTGGCAAACGCCATGGAACTTTTTTGGATAGGCTTATATATGCACCAGAGCTGATAGCCTAGTACCCACCTATGAACCTATAACTTTGATCATTACAATTACTTCTTATTTGTCAATGCTCCACATTTTCTTCCAAAATTGCCTTTCTGCAGAGGGATTATTAGGGGGAGAGCACCATTTTGAGCCAAAGTTGGGGACAGTTGAGAGTTTGGATATACCGAATTCTATAAAGTGATTTATTTGCATGTACCTCTCAACCTCTTAATGCAGGAAATCTGGAAAAGGCCAAATATATTGGGGGAACATACAGACAGTACTAAAATTTGCTGTTGTATAAACTTAGACAGTTGATAGAATAACATGTCTTGCTTTAGCATGCATTTTTCTAAAAGATATAAAGTCTGAAACTCAATGTCTGTTATTATTTAGTGACTTCATTCCTAAATCATTTGCCAGAAAACCACATTTTTTATGAGGAACAAACCAGAAATAAGAAGAAAAATCTATTCATTCTGTGAAAATCTGGACAGTTAAGAGGCACGGTTCAGCTGGGGCTGTCTTTGAGTTTGCTGCCCTTCCCCTCTCACAAAATCTTGGTTGAATGGGGCCTCACCCCTGCAGCCATTCCAATCTCCCATTACTTGGCTATTTCACTCCATTAACCATAAACACTGTAATGTGCATACTGATTTACTTCTACAATGATTTGGATTTCATTTAAACATTTTGTTTTACATTTTACAGCATAAACACTAATAGACATCTGCTAAACAAAGCAATGCAGTCTCACAATGAAAATAGACAGCATTAAAACTTCTCTGCCCTTGAAACTCACATTCATCGAAACAGCATTGAAACTCACATTCATAGAAAATAGATCTGGCCAGTGGCAGATAAAGATTAACTTTGGACTGTTTTCAAATCATAGGCCCCATGCACATGAAACATACATGTGTTCTTTGATATACCTTCCTGATTGTATTAAATTATATTCCTTGGATAATGCAGTACAATTGTTTGAGGGGATTTTAAATGTATTGCTTTGAACATTTTTTCAGTAAACAATGAAACAAAATGCATGCACTGATAATAACAAAACTGCCCAATTCAGAACATTTCCATCATAAAAAGTTTACTCAAACTTCTACGGTCCACCAGTATCAGTAAATATGCACAATCTCTGCAGAAGACATCTAAATAATTACACATTAAAGAGAATTGGAACTAATGTAGAGGTTGCTGCTAGAAAATAACTTTATATGTCATTGTTTCATCGACAAATAACTTGCCTGTTGCCCTTGAGGAATAAATTGCCCATGTTACATTAAAAAAAGATAAGCTAGTAATATTGCTATAGGGAATGGATGGCAAATTGATAACAGGTTGATAATTACTATATATCTCTGCCAAAGAGAACATTCTCAGGACTGCAGCATGAACCCCCTTTAAAAGTACAACACAGTACACTATCAGCAATACATTTACATACTGTGGGAGTAGAACCCACAGCCTTCTGCATAAAAAGCAAATATACAACCTGTTGTGCTATTAACAATGCAAGCAGACTCAGCATAAGCAGCAGTAAACTTTGATTTCCCTGAAGCTCTTAGCTCATTGTAAAATCCACTCAACACTCAACTGTATCTCTCAACCTTTCAGCACATGAGCATAAAAAATCTGGAAAAAGGCAAAATTTATTGGGGGTGGGTGACAAAAGCCCAAAAAACAGGGACACATTTTAAACATTGGCTGTATAGCCTTAGAAAGTTGCTAGAATAAACTGCTGTACTTCTTCTTCTTCTTTTGGCTTTTCCCGGTTAGGGGTCACCATAGCAGATCACCTGTCCGCTCTTGATTGGCAGTGGATTTTTGCATTGTTGAGTTGACAGCCCAGCACCCAATCTTCCACAGAAAGCACACACATGCACACACTCACGCCTAGGGCCAATTTAGAGTGTCCAATCCACCGACACCATGTGTTTGGGATGTGGGAGGAAACTGGAGCACCCGGAGTAAACCCACACAACCACAGGGAGGACATGCAGACTCCACACAGAAGGCACCCCAGCCG
Organism: Protopterus annectens; assembly: GCF_019279795.1. Classification (NCBI taxonomy): domain Eukaryota; kingdom Metazoa; phylum Chordata; order Ceratodontiformes; family Protopteridae; genus Protopterus; species Protopterus annectens. The sequence continues at coordinate 2,056,111 of NC_056730.1, forward strand.
AGGATTGAACCGGAGAACCTCTTGCTGTGAGGTAGCAACGTTAACTGTTGCACCACCATGGCCCCCCAATAAAATGCTGTACTACCACCATGCATTTCACTACCAAGTCTTGAACCAAAGATCCTGTGCACTACAGTCAGAGCAACATATCACTATGCCAATTCAGCTGTTTCTTGAAAGACAGGAAGACTGAAACTTAAATGGTTATCATTTAGTGCATTCAGTTCTCACCATAGCTCTCAACCTCTTAGCACAAAACACCTGGACAAAGCCGATAATGTGGGAATACAGCCCCAGACATATTCAGTGAATTCAGTTCTCACCATAGCTCTCATCCTCTTAGAACACAAAAGCTGCCCAAAGTCAGTAATGGAGGAATATAGCCCCAAAATAGGGACAAATTTCAAATATTGATCTTATAAACTTATTTCAGAGCAGTACCCATGTGTGCACTGCCTCAATGCATTCTGAGCATGCACAGACTGCAGACCTTACAGTCTGATCCCCTTCCAGTCTATGCGGTTGTAACCTCATCAATCTCTGGGGCATGTGTAAGACTGTTGCCTTCTTCCAAATCTGGACTGATTAAATAACAGTCTGGATTCAAGATTCCATGCATGCATGAGTTCTGGATTTTTTTTTTTATTTTGGTTTTCAGCTGAGCAGGCTGCAGTTCTGCAGTCCAATAGCTCGAACCGCCACTGCCCAAACCCAGACAACACAACTAGTTATGCAGAATTATTTACATAAAACCTACACAATCATGTAAATGGCTGCATTGAGGCTACTGTACCTACCAGAAGTAAGCCCAGATCTAACAACAAAAACAAACTCCACTTCTGGAATCATTACCTTAACAGGGTATATATATATATATATATATATATATATATATACATAAATGATCAAAAGTCTGAAACTCAAACAGCTGGGCCTATATACGCAAAAGTGCTTTTCACCAAAGAAGCACTTTCGCATAAGTATGCCTGTTGCCGAGGCCATACTACAGTGGGGATAAGGGAAGAGAAGCCCCCCTGCTAAAATGTTAATGTAGTGTTTTTTTTTTTTTTTTTTTAGTAACACACTTTAACGAAAGCACTTTTTTGATAAAAGCGCTTTCATTAAAGTGTGTTCAGTGGTTATGGATTTGGACGTTTGATCATTCGATCAAACATCCTAGATCCATATATATATATATATATATATATATATATATATATATATATATATATATATATATGATAAAGATATAACAAAAAAAAGTCATGGCCAAAATCAGAAAATCAGATACAGCAACTGTCATAGAGACAAAAACTCTCTGATTCAACTAAAAATAAACTAAGAGGTCTAAAAACATCTACCAAGGCCAATTACAAGACTAAGCCCAATCACAAGACCTTCTTCAGCTATGTCGGGAACCTTAAAGGTAACACTCAGCAGTGTGCAGAACTGATTGTAAATGGTACATTTTCAATAACCAGGATGACATAGTAAATCTACTTGCTTATAAATTTAGCTTTTACTTCAACCTCTATTCCCCCAACTACCCCTTGTAAAACACCTTCTATCATGTCCCACACCCCTAGCTATCAACAAGGGTCACATCCTGGTGGCACTAACTAAGGCTAAAAGCACAGCTTCAATGGGCTCTGACAATGACACCAGTTGCCTCCTAAATAGCATAAAACTTGACTTAGTAGGACCACTTAAGGCACTCTTCAACAACAGCCTCAATACAGGCTATGTGCCAGGTGAATAGAGGGCCTCAACAGTCATCCCACTTCATAAACCAACCCCAGGGACTACAGACCTATCAGTCTGACAAGTCTGATATGCAAAGCCATTGGAAACCTACAGACACTGGACCCATCCCAGTTTGGCTTTGCTAAGGGAAGGTCTTCCCTACTCAACCTGTTAAACTTGTTTGAGAGGGTCACCAGGGCTATGGATGAGGGGAAAACAATACATACTGCCTACTTTGACCTGGCCAGGGCATTTGATACAATATCCCACTTGGGTATTGTTGACAAAACACTCAGAACTAGGCTTAAATTCTTCATATAGGTTCATAGGTTTATAGAAGGTTACTAGGCTAATGAACCTAGAGCCCTTAAAAAGCCTAGCCATATTTATCCTGAGTTGCCCAATTTGTCGGTGGATAGATGAGTAAAGTTTGCAGAGGTAAGGGTCTATGGTAGTTATTACCAACTTTCACTCTCCAAGAGGGACATGGGCACTGCCCCAGGAGTGAATTTTTGGTCACCCATACATTGATCTAGGTTGCATATGAAGAGGGTCAGTGTGGGGCACTGTTTCACATGAATTGGAAGCTTGTTCCAGAGAAGTGATGGTCTCTGAGAGATGTATCTATTTCTCCAGCATGAACTTTTCATGTTAGAGACTAGGTTAAGATCCCTGGAGTGAGTGACCCTTGTGCAGTTTGATTTATGAATGTGTAGCATTTCCATCAGGGCCAGATCAGAGACTGGCCTGTAAGCCAGACACAGGTCACCCCTTAGCAACCTGTAGAAACAGAATACAATGACAGGACTTTCAGTCTTTCTGTATAAGACTTGTTTTGTGTACCCTCTAATTTTCTGGTGAGAAACCTCTGTTGCCTGTCCAATTGTTGCAGGTGTCTGGTGAGGTACTTGCAAAAAGAAGCATTGTACTTATTGTCCTGATGAGAGCCAAGTAGAATGGAGTTATAACATCCTTAGATCTACAAGCAATGCCTTTACTTATAAGATGTGCCACATAGAAGAGTTTCCTTACTACTGTGGATATGTGATGGTCAAAGTACAGATTGCTATAAACCTGAGTACCCAGATCATGTACCACTGGGTCTACACTTAGTGGTGTACTGTCTATAATGTAATTAGCAGGGATGTCAGCTTTCCCAAAGGGAATAATAATGCATTTTTTTTGCATTTAGCTTTAGCCCATGGTTTTATCACCAATCATTTGTCTGTGTTAACCCTGATTGCAGTATATTAACATGGTTGGGGGACTGGATGACTGCTCCCAATTTGCAAACATTGAGGAACTTGGCCAGCTACAGGCTGTCCAAGTTTGCCTGGACTTCTGAGAAATAAATTCTGAACAGTAAAGGCCCCAGCACAGAACCCTGTGGTATGCCACTTGTAAACGGTCCTTTGCTAGAGGTGAAGTCACCCACTTTGACAGTATGTGTCCTATTGGCTACCCATCTGGTAATGTTGGGGTTAATTCCCAAATGCAAGAGTTTCTCTATAATACCTGAGTGGGGGATTGTGTGAAATACCTTGGCTAGGTCAAGATAGGTGGTATGCACTGTTTTTCCCTCTTCTGGGGCCTTAGTGGCTTAGTGAAACAAGTCAACTACATTTAACAGGCAAGCTCTACCTTTAACAAATTTGAACAGGGTTGGGTCCTGGGTTTGGAGATTTCCTCTGTCCTTGTTAATAAGGTACATAATGAGTCTTTCCACAGCCTTGCATATGAGGCTATTCAGGCTTATGGGCCTATAATTCCAAGGGTCAGTTGATGGTCCTCATTTGACCAGATGGATTACTATTGCTGTACTCCATTCTGCTGGAACATAACCAGTTCACAGGTTGTGGTTAAACAGATGTAAGTGGGTCTGTGTAGATCAGAGCACAAGTGAAGTGTGCTATATCTTTAAGAAACATGTTAAGTCTGTATGGGCATGTATAAATTCCAGAGACATGCAATCCGTAGTGCCATTCTGTAAGAGCAGTCAGAGTGAGAGCATGCATGATCAGAGTTGTTAGTTTTATGTAAGTTACATAAGTTAAAGTCAGTGAACTTCTATAATGATGTGTTTGTATAAAATAAAGCTGCTTGAACAGAACCCAGGAAGACTCTTCTATTGTGTCCAAAGTAGGAAAGTGACATGGTGTCAGAACCAGGATTGCAGAGAATAACATCCAGAACCATGAGGTGAAGAGATGACAGTGAAGGTAAAACTAAGAGAAATGAGCACAAAAAGAGCCAGAAAAGAATCTAAGGTAATGAGAAGCAGCACAAACTGTTTATTTGAAAGAAGAGACAAAATGGGGCGTTACAAGGGCACAAACCGCATTATTGGGGAACCAGATGCCACAAAAAGCTTGTTAACAAAAATGTTTAAAATAAACGTATTTGATGAAACAATTGACAGTAATGCAAAACAAGCACGTTTAAAGCAAAACCGGTATGTTTAAAGATAAAATTAGCATATTTAAAGCAAAACAAGTGTGTTAAAAGCAAAACTGGGCATGTTTAGAGTAAAACGAGCACAAGAAAGGTACACTGGGCATGAGATGGGCTTAAATGAGCAAAACAAATATAATAAGGGCATAAAGGTCATAGTAAGCAAAAAATAAAGCAAGGCAACTGCATGTGTTTTGGCAAAGTGCTGTTTGTTCATAACTGTGACTTCGTATTGTATCAAGGGCATAATGAAAGTTATTTGAAGTATCTCAAAGTGTGTAAAGTGCTTACATTGTGTGCTTATTAGTGTGCATGTATTTTGAAGAGTTTATTTTGGGCAAGGTGCAACTATTTCATGAAATACAGTCAAAGTATAACCATTTTGAAAAGTTTCTTGTGCTGGGTGTGTCTAGTCTCAAACTGCTGCCATTACAGAGTGTTTCTTGCACTGTAAAGAGTTGCCTAGCAAGGTACCACCATTTTGGAAAGATTTCAGTGTGCTGTGTGCAGTTATTCACAAAGTGCAATTATTTCAAAATGTTACTGACTTTTGGGCAAGAGATGTCCAGTTTATTTGCACCGTGCAGTTATTTGATATGTTTCTTACACTAAGAGGTGATTTATTACAAGATTATGATATTAAAAGAGTCCAAACCAAGTAGTACAAAGCGCCGCTCAACTACAAAATCCAAGAAAGTATGGAAATCCAGGAAAGTTTGTTGGCTCACCACAAATTTAATGTATAAAATTCCACAAAACATGTAAAGCAAACTGGCACAGATGAATAGACACTCCACATTAACGCACTTCTCCCAATACGTTTTCGTCATATAACTGACTTCATCAAATAACACTCTAACCCCAACCACTCTTAATATATATATATACACACACATTAATTGGTCCAATTAGACAACTGGTAAATTGTCAATCAATAAGATTTGAATTTAAAACATTTAAACCATTTTAAATAAAAATAAATTCTGTTAAAAACTTCTTGTTAAAAACTTCTTGTTAAAAACACATAAATTTCGTTACTTTCAATTAGATTGACATTAAGACAAATATTGTACATTTACATTAAAATAAATTATAGAATAGTAATGAGCATATAAAATGTAGGCATTTTGTTAATTCTACAGGAATATGAAAAAGCAGTGACTATGCCCTCTGGTGGCAAATTGTTAAAATTACATGATGAAGTCAGTTATATGACGAAAACGTATTGGGAGAAGTGCGTTAATGTGGAGTGTCTATTCATCTGTGCCAGTTTGCTTTACGTGTTTTGTGGAATTTTATACATTAAATTTGTGGTGAGCCAACAAACTTTCCTGGATTTCCATACTTTCTTGGATATTACAAGAGTATTACAGTGCCTCAGAGTTTATTTCATTCACATCATAAAGTTGTTTGAGATGTTTCTTAAAATGGTAATAAATGACTTGAGCATTGCAAAACGATATTACAAGAATGTTAAAGTGCCCGAAAAGTTTATTTTGCAAAGTCCAATTATTCAAAGGTACTACAAATTTGTCCATTAGCATAATTTTGAAAAGCCAAAAAGGTATTAATTCAGAAGCACAAAGGGATTGGACAAAGTAACAAATACTGGCATAAGTTTCTGGCATATGTGCATATGTGCATGTTTGTACTTATTTGCAAAACCTTTCACTGGTATGGGTTAATATGGCAGATGGATTTCAAAAGCCCCTACTACTTGTATTTGATCAGAATATTGCAGATAATTGGAGAATATTTGAGCAAGAATACAATATTTTATACAAGCAGCTTATTCAGATAGAGATGCATGCACCAGGGCATTCGTTTTGCTAAACCTAGCTGGGTCAGAGGCAATAGAAAGAGAGGGTTCATTTGTGTATGCACCTGCAGTATATGAAGGAGAAGGTGAAAAACATCATATTGTTCATTTGTGTATGCACCTGCAGTATATGAAGGAGAAGGTGAAACATCATATTGTTTTATAGGTTGAATCAAGAGAGGACCCAGAGTGTTTGAAGTGCAAGTTCAGAGAAATGTGTAACCCTCAAACAAATATTACATTAGAGAGGCATTTGTTTTACACGAGAGATCAGAAACCAGGAGAAACAATTTGCAGCTTATACAACTTTCAGCAGCCTACCTGTCCCTGTAGGAAGTGACCTCAACACAAGAACTGTAGTAATTGGTTGTTTTGGACCATTTCTAGCTCTTTTGAAGTTCCCTGTGTAAAATCCGCCTTGGGGCGTTTTTTTCTGGCTATACTACTCAGACAAGCTCTTCGTGGTCCTGCAGGGTGGTCTTAGCTACAGAGAACTCAGAAAAGCGACTACTTTCTGGATTTAAGTATCTTTGCTGTTTTTTACTTGAAATAGCTTCTCTAGCTTACCCTAAACAAGCTTAAACCGTTTTTTTAGCTGTTTGCTGCATTATTTTAAAATCTGCACTTAAAGTTACTTTTTAGTCGAATTTGATCGAAAGTTTGTTTGTTTGTTTGTTTAATTTAACTGTTGAGGCTGCCCACTAAAGTGTGCTAGCCTGTGTAACTGATTTATTACTGTTTCTGCATTTTCTGTGTGTTTCTATCTAAAAACAAAAAAAACAAAAAAATAATACTTGTTTTCTCGCCTCTCCTCGACTAATTTAGACCAGTTTACAGACATTGCTGTATTCTGGGCTGTGGTGTAGTTCCTGTGTTGTCCATTACCTTACTTGGATAGAAGGAAGTTTCTTTGCTCACCAGTGGGAGTGGGGAGCCTTGAGCAGCCTACCTGTCCCTGCAGGAAGTGACCTCAACACAAGAGCTGTAGTAATTGGTTGTTTTGGACCATTTCTAGCTCTTTTGAAGTTCCCTGTTTAAAATCCGCCTCGGGGCATTTTTTTCTGGCTATACTACTCAGACAAGCTCCTCGTGGTCCTGCAGAGTGGTCCTAGCTACAGAGAACTCAGAAAAGTGACTACTTTCTGGATTTAAGTATCTTTGCTATTTTTTACTTGAAATAGCTTCTCTAGCTTACCCTAAACAAGCTTAAACTGTTTTTTAGCTGTTTGCTGCATTATTTTAAAATCTGCACTTAAAGTTACTTTTTAGTCGAATTTGATCGAAAGTTTGTTTGTTTGTTTGTTTAATTTAACTGTTGAGGCTGCCCACTAAAGTGTGCTAGCCTGTGTAACTGATTTATTACTGTTTCTGCATTTTCTGTGTGTTTCTATCTAAAAACAAAAAAAACAAAAAAAATAATCCTTGTTTTCTCGCCTCTCCTCGACTAGTTTAGACCAGTTTACAGGCATTGCTGTATTCTGGGCTGTGGTGTAGTTCCTGTGTTGTCCATTACCTTACTTGGATAGAAGGAAGTTTCTTTGCTCACCAGTGGGAGTGGGGAGCCTTGAACAGCTTACCTGTCCCTGTAGGAAGTGACCTCAACACAAGAGCTGTAGTAATTGGTTGTTTTGGACCATTTCTAGCTCTTTTGAAGTTCACTGTTTAAAATCCATGTTTGCATGGTTTTGCGTGGTTGTGCGCATATGGCAGCGCCGGTTAAACAAGGTTAAACTTCTTCTGGCACCGCCAAGTCTGCTCTTCAAATTTTCCCTTAAGGAAGCTCTACTCTTAGTATAATCAGACTACTCGCTATATTATAAGCCTAGCACTTTTTCTCAAAACTTCTCTACTAAGTAAGCACTCTCGTACTAAGTAAGCACTACATCCACCTACCAACCCTGTGAATATCCACTTCCCTTAAAGGCACAGCACTCCCTTATACTGTTCTAGCATGTTGAGTGGTAGATTACTGGCGTCCTCTCCAGTTCAGCTGGCTAATCTGGGTATCTTGAGACAATGCTACAATTGTCTCATGTACACAGACAACCCTCTCCTCCTCCCAACAAACGCAAATACATGTGAGAGATGCAACTATATAGCCAAACTGGAGGCTGAACTCTCTCAACTCAGGGCTGGCATGACCAGACAGGAGGAGATAGTAAGCACACACACAACAAACCCAGCCACACATAGACCTACCGCAACTGCAAACCAAACACATAAAAACACAAAGACATACTCGGAGGCTCTAATAAAAAACTTACCCAAACAACAGAGGCTCCCAAAGCAGACATCCAAAGATCCACCACCTCAAAACAAAACACATGCAACACATACTTCAATAAATCAGTGTGTCAATTAATTACAGCCCTTAAGGCCAAACACCATGCCTGATACACTAGTAATAGGTGACTCTATAGTCAGACACACTGATGTCCCGCTTACCAGGCTGAACAAGGAAAGGGTGACTGTGAGCTGCCTATTGGGAGCTAGGATCTGCCACATAACACACGCACTCAGGTCACTCCAAAGCAAGTACAAATATGACTCCGTCATTGTCCATGCTGGCGTGAATGACCTGAGACGTACCTCCCTGGACTACATGAAAAGAGACATAGAGGAGCTCTCTGATTATGTAGCCCAGGCTGGTATGACCCTGACCCTGAGCAGCATCTTGCCCTCACCAAGAATGATGCCACAATACAAAGACAAGATGATCAGCTTTAATAATTGGCTCAAGTACTGGTGTCATTCTAAGGGGATCCAATGTCTGTCTGCCTGGGATGACATGTTGGACAAGCCACACTGCTTTGCAAGGGACGGCTTGCACCTGTCATCACTGGGCTTCCAGATATTGGCTAAGGCTCTTGCCACCCCCATAGTGCCCTTTTTAGGCAAGGTTCAAAAGACAAACCCACCTCCTTAGAAAACAAAAATGGAAAAAAACTAAGGGTAATGCTGTTCAATGCCAGAAGTCTAAATCTCAAGATGCAGGCACTCGATGCACTCCTCAGTATGGAGAACATCGATGTCTGTGCAGTAACTGAAACCTGGTTCAAGGCGCCTGAGAGCACCCCAGCACTACCAGGCTATACCTCGTTTCATGCTTTTCGGCCCCAAAACCCGGGCCGAACCACAAAGGGAGGGGGAGTGTCCATATTCATCAAGGACACCCACACCTCCAGGTTAGTAGCAACACATGAAGCATCAGAGACCATACAGGTGCAACTAACCATAAGCAAAACTGCTATCCAACTGGTAACATGTTACAGACTACCCTCCCAATCTCAGGAACCCCACTAAGCCTTCCTGAAGACATTGGAGGGTATGAATGTATCACAAAATACCATCATACTGGGAGACTTCAACTACCCAAACATAGACTGGGTACATTATTCTAGCCTAGCACCCTAGCCCAAAGGTTCCTGGAATTCATAAATTCAAATGCACTGAAACAACTAGTCACCTCTCCCACTAGGAGAGATAATATACTAGACTTGATCATCACAAACATGGGGACAAAATGCTCCACACCGGAGGTATGCCCCTCACTAGTGAGATCTGACCACAAACTAATCACCCTGAATATGCATATCCCGCCTCCACCCCCAACACAAAAGACCACAGTCAAAAACTTCTCAAAAGCAGACTTCACTCTTCTTAAGACTGAGATGGTATCCTTTAAGCCCACTGGGCCAGTGGATACCACATCCCGCAATGCCGAATCCTTCACAAATGCTTTCTCTGGACATCTCCAAGAATGCATGGATCATGCAATCCCAAATAAATCCAAGTCCCTCTCCACCAAAGGCAAGCATCCTGTCTGGTGGACCTCAGCCATTAACAAATTGTATAACAAAGGAAGGAAGCTACTGCACGACAGAGCAAAATCCCATAAAGGGAAGACATCTCTGATCAATGCTAGCAGAAAACTACGTTCTCTCATAAAAACATCCAAGGCCAACTTTGAGAGAAAAATCACTAAGGACACTAAAGATAACCACAAAGCTTTCTTCAGCTATGTTAGAAACCTGGGTGGAAACCCTCAGATATGCTCAGAGTTAGTTCACAACAACAAAAAATCCACTGAACCCACAGATATTGCCAACATTCTGGCTGACAGGTTCAGTGCAAATTTCTCCCCTCCCTCACCCCCAAAAGAAGAAATACTTATCCCAGCTGAATGTAGTTTCCCTGTCATCTCAGATATCCAAGTGAGAACCGCCCTCAACAAAGCTAAAAGCACATCATCAATGGGACCTGACGGTATCCGGGGTTGCGTGCTACGTGAACTCCAAGAGGAACAAAACCCGCGCATAAAAATGCTATTTAACCTTAGCCTTACTACAGGATATGTACCTGAACACTGGCGTACAGCAACAGTGGTCGCACTCCACAAAGGGGGTACCTCTACAGACCCTGGGAACTACCGCCCCATAAGCTTAACCAGCCTGGTCTGCAAAGCTATGGAAAGAATCATTATGGAACTCATAAACAGAGACATAGGGGACCTACAGACACTTGACCCCACCCAGTTCGGCTTTGTAAAGGGCAGATCCTGCCTTTTGAACCTGGTTGACTTTTTCGAAACAGTCACTAGAGCCATTGATGAGGGCAAGGCAGTCCATAGAGCCTACCTGGACTTGGCTAAGGCCTTCAACACAATACCCCACTCAGGCATCATAGATAAGCTCAACAGCTTAAACATAAACCCTTATGTTACTAGATGGGTTGCAAAATGGCTAAAGGACAGAACCCATAAAGTTAAAATCGCTGGAGCAATGTCAGACTCAAAGCCAGTCACAAGTGGTGTCCCACAGGGATCTGTCCTGGGACCCCTCTTGTTCGGCATTTATTTCTCAGATGTTAAAGCAAACATGGGAGGGTTGTGGCTGACAAAGTTCGCAGATGACTGCAAACTAGGCACCATAGTCGATACACCAGCGGACACATACATCCTACAAAAAGGCCTCACAGAAACGGACAACTGGTGCCAGAGTCATGGCCTTAAACTAAATGCCAAAAAATGTGTAGTCATCCCCTTTGGGAAAAACAAAGTACCCACAAATTATCACATAGACAGCAACCCACTGAGTATGGAAAAAGTAATCAGAGACCTAGGGACTCAAGTCAACAGCAACCTCTCATTTGACACCCACGTTGCCAAAGTGGTTAGAAAAACATTCTACCTTGCACACTTTATCATGAAGGGATTCACATCCAGATCCAAGGATGTCATTGTACCCCTATACTTCTCCCTCATCAGACCCATGATTGAGTACAATGCCCCATTTGGTATGTACCTCACCCGGCATTTGCAACAGCTGGAGAGACCACAAAAGTACCTCACCAAGAGGATCAAGGGTCTCCAACATATGACTTATTCTGCCAGACTAAAGAAACTCCAGCTCTATTCAGTAGCATACCGCCTGCTCAGAGGTGATCTCTGCCTGACGTACAAGGCCATGTCCAATCAGGAACTGATGGACATGCTCCACCTCAAAAAATCCAAATCCATCAGGACCACGAGAGCTAAAGACATAAACCTCGGCACAAGTATGAATAGGACATGCTGGAGGGATAGATTCATAACCCAGAGGCTTCCCATGCTCTGGAACAAGATCCCAGTTCATGTTAGGCAGAGCTCCTCACTGACTCTCTTCAAGAGAAATCTTGATGAGTGGATGGGAGATCATAAGTTTACCCCAGAGGTCACATCTGTGTCACTACTAGACAGGGGCACAGTAAACTAATTCTATTATATAAGGGGACCTTCATTGTGTCACTACTAGACAGAGGCACAGTATTCTAAATCTATTCTGTGCATTTTTGTACCATTTCACGGGGTGGCGAAATCCACATCACTATGGCTAGGCTTACAAATGCCCCAGTGCAGATAGCCTAGTACTAAACTATGAAACTATGAAACTGACCTGAGAAACAATGCTAAAATTTGTTGGTTTGGTGACTTAAAAGATGAGCTGATAAAGGACACGCTTCTATGTAGTATTAACAGTGCTGCTGTGAGAAAGATTTTACTTTGTGACAGTGATTTAATGTTGGGCAAAGTAATAGAAATTTGTCAAATCCATGAGGTGACAGAAAAACACACAAGTATGCTTGTGAGTGATAAGAGCATGGTTTCAGTTTGCTCCAAAGTAAATGTAGTTAGCATGCAACATATGGCAAACAAAAGCAGGCTCAAGCACATGGAAGCTACGGGGTTTCCAGGAAAGACACGTAGCTTTCCAGTAAGGTCTAAGAAAGGAGCTTGCTTCAGCTCAGTGCACTACAAGCATGAATCAGCAAACCCAAGTCTAGCTTTAATGTTAACTGTCGCAACTGTAGTTCAAATCATGAGTCTAAGAAAGAGAAGTGCTTAGCATTTGGTCAACAGTGTCACAACTTTAAAAAGTGGAACCATTTACAAAAGTTTTGCAAATCAAGTAAGCCTCACACTGTTGTAAAGAAAGGTCACACAAAAAAGTTGATCAAGTAGAGCCAAAACAGTCAGCTTTCTATGTAGATGGCGTATCAGTGCTTGATGAAATAGTTGATGCAGTGAATTTATTAACAAGGAACAAAGTATTTTGTACTGTCCGGATTAATGGAAGATCCACAGAGCTTAAAGTAGACACTGGATCAAAGTGTAATGTTATATCAGCAGAAACATTTGCTGAGAGCACCCCAGCTCTACCAAGTTAAACCTTGTATCATGCATTTCGGCCCCAAAACTTGGGCCGAACCACAAAGGGAGGGGGAGTGTCCATATTCATTAAAGACACCCACACCTCCAGGTTAGTGGCAATGCACGAAGCATTCGGAGACCATCCATGTGCAACTAACCGTAGGCAAAACTGCTATACAAGTTGCAGCATGCTACAGACAACCCTCTCAATCTCAGGAACTCCATTCAGCCTTCCTGAAGACACTGGAGGATATGAATGTCTCACCAAATACCATCATATTGGGAGACTTCAACTACCCAAACATAGACTGGGTGCATTATTCAAGCCCTGACACCCTAGCCCAAAGGTTCCTGGAATTCATCAACTCAAATATGATGGAACAACTAGTCACCTCCCCCACAAGGGGAGATAATATACTTGACCTGATCATCACAAACATGGGGACAAAATGCTCAGCACCGGAAGTATACCCCTCACTAGTGAGATCAGACCACAAACTAATGACCCTAAATATTCATATCCCACCTCCACCCCAGCACAAAAGACCACAGTGAGAAACTTCTCAAAAGCTGACTTTACACTCCTTAAGACTGAAATGGTATCCTTCAAGCCCCCTGGGCCAGTGGAAACCACATCCCACTCTGCTGAATCCTTCACAAATGCTTTCTACGGACATCTCCAAGAATGCATGGATCATGCAATCCCAAATAAAACCAAGACCCTTTCCAGCAAAGGCAGGCATCCTATCTGGTGGACCCCAGCCATAAACAAACATTATAACAAGAGAAGGAAGCTACTGCAAGACAGAGCAAAATCCCATAAAGGGAAGTCATCTCTGATCAGCACTAGCAAAAAACTATGTTTGCTCATAAAATCATCCAAGGCCAACTTTGAGAGAAAAATCGCTAAGGACACTAAAGATAACCACAAGGCCTTCTTCAGCTATGTTAGAAACCTGGGCAAAAACCCTCAGATATGCTCAGAGTTAGTTCATAATGGCAAGAAATACACTGAACCCACAGATATTGCCAACATACTGGCAGACAGGTTCAGTGCAAATTTCTCCCCTCCCTCACTCCCAAAAGATGAAATATTTATCCCAACTGAATGCAACCTCCCTGACATCTCAGATGTCCAGGTGAGAGCTGCTCTCAGCAAAGCTAAAAATACAGCATCAATGGGACCTGATGGTGTCCCGGGTTACGTGCTATGTGAACTCCTAGAGGAGCTAAACCCGCACATAAGAATGCTGTTTAATCTTAGCCTTACTACAGGATATGTACCTGAACACTGGCGTACAGCAACAGTGGTCCCACTCCACAAAGGAGGCACCTCTACAAACCCTGGAAACTACCACCCCATAAGCTTAACCAGCCTGGTCTGCAAAGCTATGGAAAGGATCATTATGGAACTCATAAACAAAGACATCGGGGATCTACAGACAATTGACCCTACCCAGTTCGGCTTTGTAAAAGGCAGATCCTGCCTTTTGAACCTGGTGGAGATTTTTGAAACAGTCACTAGAGCCATCAATGAGGGCAAAGCAGTTCATACAGCCTACCTGGACCTGGCAAAAGCCTTCGACACAATACCCCACTCAAGCATCATAGACAAGCTCAACAGCTTAAATGTAAACCCGTATGTCACAAGATGGGTTGCAAACTGGCTAAAGGACAGAACCTACAAGGTCAGAATAGCTGGAGCTATGTCAGATTCTAAGCCAGTCACAAGTGGAGTCCCACAGGACTTTGTCTTGGGACCCCTCTTGTTCGGCATTTATTTCTCAGATGTGCAGACAAACATAGGGGGGTTGTGGCTGACAAAGTTCGCAGATGACTGCAAACTAGGTGCCATAGTCGATGCACCAGCTGACACATGCATCCTTCAGAAGGGCCTTACAGAAACAGACGACTGGCGCCAGAGTCATGGCCTTAAACTAAATGCCAAAAAATGTATAGTCATCCCCTTTGGGAAAAACAAAGTACCCACAAATTACCACATAGGTGGTAATCCATTAAGTATGGAAAAAGTAATCAGAGACCTGAGGACCCAAGTTGACAGTGGCCTCTCATTTGACACCCACGTCGCCAAAGTGGTTAGAAAGACCTTCTACCTTGCCCACCTTATCATGAAGGGATTCACATCCAGATCAAAGGATGTCATTGTACCCCTATATTCCTCCCTTATCAGGCCTATGATTGAGTACAATACCCCATTTGGTATGTACCTCACCCGGCACCTGCAGCAGCTGGAGAGACCCCAAAAGTACCTCACCAAGAGGATCAAGGGTCTCCAACATATGTAATATGCTGCCAGACTAAAGAAGCTCCAGCTCTATTCAGTAGCATAACGCCTGCTCAGAGGTGATCTGTGCCTGACGTACAAGGCCATGTCCAATCCGGAATTAATGGACATGCTCCACCTCAAAAAATCCAAATCCATCAGAGCCACGAGAGCTAAAGATCTAAACCTCAGCACAAATATGAATAGGACATGCTGGAGTGACAGATTCATAATCCAGAGGCTTCCCGCACTCTGGAACAGGATCCCAGTCCATGTTAGGCAGAGCCCCTCACTGACTCTCTTCAAGAGAAATCTTGATGAGTGGATGGGTGATTGTAGGTTTACCCTGGGGGTCATCTCTGTGTCACTACTAGACAGAGGCACAGTAAACTAAATTTATATTGTACACTTTTGTATCATTACATGGGGTGGTGAAAGCCACGTACACTATGGCTAGGCTTATAAATGCCCTAGGGCAGTTAGCCTAGTACTATACTATGAAACTATGAAACTATAAAGTGAGAACTAATGAACAACTCAATGTAGATAGTAGTGTGAGATTTGTTGCTTATGGAGTGAATAAATTCACACTGAAGCATCAGTAATACGTTCATGTTATTTGGCTGAGAAATGTTACAACTTGTTATTCTGTGTAGTCTTAAGACCAGTGCAATCTTTATTGGGACTCAAAGATAGATTGATTGAATCTGCTTTCTTTTGCTAAAGAAGTTCATCATTTAAGTCCATTTCTGAGTTCTAATTTTTCTGAAGCCATTTTCTCAGAGTATGCTGATGTTTGGATGACAAGTTAGGCAAACTTCCAGTTGTGTATTCCATGAAGTTAGACCCAGAGGTCACTCCAGTAGTCAGACCAGCAAGAAGAGTTCCGATAGCTATGCAGGGTAAATTTAAGGTTCAGTTGGTTAAAATGGTGCAGCAAGGTGTAATTTATCCAGTCACAGAACCAACTGAATGGGTCTTGTCCATGATAGCAACTCACAAAGAAGGCTTAGATGAGATCAGAATATGTACTGAGCCAAGAGATTTAAACGAAGCATTAAAGAGACTGTATCATCCAATGCGCAGTTGAAGAGGTTGCAGTCTTAATACTGATTGCCACTGTTTTCTCTGTCTTGGATGCAAAGAGTAAATTTTGGCAAGTGGTGCTTGATCGCAAATCTTCATTTCTAATTACTTTTGGTACTCCGATTTGGCAGATACAGATTCCTAAGGATGCCATTTGGAATACAGTCTGCAAGTGAATTATTTCAGCGTGCAATGGAACACATTTTTTCAGGTTATCCTTGTGCCATAATAGTAAATGATTTATTGGTTGAAGGCAATGGTGAAGCAGAGCATGACAGAAACCTGAAGAAAGTTCTAGATAGAGCATGTGAAGTAAATTTGAAGCTCAATCCTCTGAAGTGCAAATTCAGACTTCCAGAAGTTACCAACTTAGGTAATTTGTTTACAAGTGCAGGCTTGAGACCAGACCCAACCAAGCAAGCAGCTATTCTTCAGATGTCAGCACCAGATAATGTAAAAGCTCTACAATGTTTTCTAGGCATCATCAACTATTTAACAAGTTTATACCAGACTTCAGTGAATTGACAGCACCTTTAAGAGAGCTGACATGCAAAAATGTCTCATGGTCATGGTTGGAACAGCACCAGAAGACATTTGAAAACCTTAAGGAGAAAATAGCTACCCTACCTACATTAAGATACTATTATGTGAACAAACCAGTTATTCTTTCCTGTGAGACTTCAAAATTTGGTCTTGGTGCAGTTATACTTCAAGAGTGCAGACCAGTAGCCTATGCATCTAGAACACTAACCCATGCTCATATTGAGAAGGGCTTTTGGCAATAGTATTTGCATGTTCCAAGTTTCATGATTATACTTATGGTTGAGCTATTCAGATTGAAACTGACCACCAACCTCTAGTTACTATTCTAAAGAAGCCTATGCATTCTGCTCCAGCGAGATTACAAAGAATGATGCTCAAATTGCAAAAGTACAATTTCAAAATGGTCTGCATGAAAGAAAAATTGCTCTATCTGGCTAATACCTTATCCAGATTGCCCTGAAATACTACAGAAGAGCTAGATACAGAGAATTTTGACTTTGATGTAGTATTGTTGCATACTTTTTCTACTACTAGACTTGATGAGTTAACAGATCACACTCAGACTGATCCAATATTGCAGAAGCTCAATTACTATATTAATGTTGGATGACCGTTAAAGCAATCTAGTGTACCACCTGAAGTACAAACCTATTTTCCTTACAGAGATGAATTGTTGATGGAAGTTGGCATCATTTTCAAAATTCCTAAAATTGTGGTTCCTACTTCCTTACAACAAGAGTAGATCCAGATTTTGCATTGTGGTCACTAAGGATCTGCATCCACTAAGAGAAGAGCAAGATAATTAATAATTTGGCCTTCATTACCAAAAGACATTGATAAAGTACTTTCTTCTTGTTCAGTATGCAGTAGTACTAGGGTCTATATCATATGAGTGAATCTCATAAATTGCGAACACTCATAATATTGAACGTACCAGACCTCGAAGTGCTTTTTCTGAGATTGTGGTACAGTGAAGAATGGGATATTTGCCCTTTCCTCACTGTAGTGCGATCTCGGAGTTGGAATATATATTTAGCAGGGGGTGCAGGATGCACAGCCCCCCACAATAGGATGTTCAAGATCTGGTATGTTCGATATTATGAGCGTTCTCAATTTGTGTGATTCGCTCATATGATATAGACCCATTGTACTAGACTGCATTTGCAAAAAGAACCACTTCAGCTAAGTCCAGTTCCTGAACTACCTTGGTCAACAGCTGCAACTGATATCTTTGAGTGGAACAATCAACACTACTTGGTTTTGGTTGGCTTTTATTCTAATTGGTTTGAGAATGATCTACTACCTAACCTAACATCCACTGCATTATTACTAACTTGAAACGTCATTTCACATTTCATGGTAGTCTGCACAAAGTTCTTTCTGACAATGGCACTCAATTTACTAGCCAGTTGTTTAAGAAATTTGAATATTCTCATTCAAATTATCTAGCTGAACATGCAACACAGAGTGCAAAGCAGTTACTTGAAAGGTCAAAGAGTGACAATACCAACGTGTTCTTGAATTTACTTAATCTCAGAAACATACAGTACCTTGTGATGATATTCTTGGCTGCTCAAAGACTACTTTCCAGGCAAACTAGAACTATGCTCCCATTACTTCCAGTTTATTGAAGCCTAAACCTAGGAACAATAAAACCATCAAGGTTCAATTGATTCAGAAGCGTAATATCCAGAAATTTAGTTATGACAGCTCAAGCAGATTAATTCGCCTGTTGAGGGAAGGAGAGATGGTATGAATCCAGACAACGAAAGGTTTTGATCAAATTGGACAGATTTTAGGCATCTGTGCTGAGCCAAGATTCTACCTGGTAGACTCCGAAGGTGTGGAATATAGGAAGAACCATAGACATCTTTTTCCTGTACCAGAATCATCATCACCATCACAGCATTCTTTCTGTGATGCAGACTTCAAATCTAAGAGTGAATCAGACACTGTTCCCTGACCAGAATGTGTTCAAAATTCTGATTCTATTCCAAAAACTGTTTTGAACATTCCACAGGTCAAACATTTTACAGAGATAGTTCCAGTTGTTAACTCTAATTCCCAGTTTTATGTCACATGATATGGACGAGTATCAAAGCCTATTGTGAAATATGCAGCAACGTGGACTTGATTGTATATATGTGTACTTAGTATTGTATAATGCATGACAAAGAATTACCTGTGATTTCTGAATGCCAAATAGATTCATAGCATTACATGATTTATTTCTCACAGAGGGAGGATGTAGAACAGAGTGCAAGTGAAGTGAAGTGTGATATATCTTTAAGAAACACTTCAAGGTTGTATGTGCACATATAAATTCCAGACACGTGCAATCCCTAGTTCCATTTTGTAAGAGCAGCCAGAGTGAGACCATGCATGGTCAGAGTTGTTAGTTTGTATATAAGTTACTTAAGTTAAAGTTGGTAAACCTGTATAATGATGTGTTTGTATGAAATAAAGTTGCTTGAACAGTACCCACAAAGACTCTTCTATTGTGCCCAAAGTAGGAGAGCAACAGTCTGCTAGGTCACATTTTAAGTTGTTTAAAAGGTGCCCTGTGATGTTGTCTGGTCCCATTGATACTGTGTTTTTGGCCTTGGAGAGTGCCAAGATGACCTGCTCTCTTGAGATAATAGCCTGAGAAATGGTGGCAAGTATACTGGGGGGATGACTGGAGGGGACAAGGGGGAGAAGTTTGTTCCACATCTGTCAGCTAGCAGGTTGGCTACTACAATCAGTTGATTATGGGTGATGCCATCCACAACCAGTTCAGTGCATAGCTGGGTATTCCTTTTTAGATTTTGGATGCAGTTGAAGAATGCCTTGTGATTATGCTTAGCTAGAGAGTTTATTTTTAATTTGTAATTAACTTTGGAGATCTTGACAAGATCTCTAATTTGTTTAAGCTAGAAAGAAATGTGTTCCTCTTTTGAGCCAGTTCTCTCCTGTTCTTGGACATTAGTTTCTTTCTTTTGTTGTATAGCCGATTTATACTAGGGGTCCATCATGGTGGCTTGTTCTTTCAGCAAAACCTGGTTATAATCCAGTCAGGTGCAGCTGATTCTGTACAATTGTTTAAGTGGTTATACAGGGCATTGGTTTACATCTCTGCATAGGAGTCTATGTTATCTGCATTCAAGAGGTCTTTGAACCATCACTTAGAAGGAAGTAATTTGTCTTTGAAAAATTCTTAAGCATTTTTGAGCTTGATGGGATATCTGGCCTTATAATTACATTGAACGAGAACGATTTATGATCTATATTATATTTTCGAAAGCCAACAATGTTGAATCTGACATTGTCGACACGAGAATATCGAACAATCAGAATCTCAAGGGTGTAAACAGAAATCTCTGTAAGGGGAGACTTCCCTTTATTGCAACGTAGTGCGGTCTCAGAGTTGGTATATTTAACTAGCGGGGGGGTGGGTGGGGGACTTGTTCCCCTGCTTAAACCCATTAGGGTACTTTTTTCTGGGGGTTTTTTTTTGTCTTTTTATAAGGTCGATGTTTGAAGACATCGACCATATGTTGTTCGATGTTTTCAAATGTCGATCTTATAATATAGACTGGTGTTACCATGGAGGACATCACATGAGGGGGTGTAATGCTCTCCTCTGTTACTAAGTACTATGTTTTCGGAAATTTGAGCCTCTTATGGGTGTGCTGACTAGCTGTTTCAGAGCATTTGTATTGTCAAGGTCCAAGAACTTCTAAGCCAGCATGTTTGTGGTCATGTATGTTTCCTTGTTGATGGTAGGATAATAAAAGTCAACCATGAGTAAGGTGTTGGGCTGTATGGCAAGTGACTCCAGTATGTCCAGGTTTGTGGTATGCTTTTCCTGATTCATGGTGGGGAACTTATAGCCAGCTATGATGTGGTAGGGGGCTTTGCCTATAGTTAATTGGACATGGAGTATCTCAAGAGGGTCATACTGTTTGACCAGTCTAGAGGTGTACTTGCCTTTAATGAAGATGGCTACACATCCTCATTTGGTTCTTTCATGCTCAGTTTGTGGTCTGAACATATGGAAGGCATTGTAGCCCTGCATGGCCAGGGTGCTTTCCAAGCTTTTGAACCATGTCTCAGTGATTGCACAGAAGTCAGCATTTCAGAAGTAAGGAATACTTTCAGGGAGTGCAGTTCTTGTTTAGACTCCTAGCATTAAACAGCAGAACCTTGAGTTTATGTACAGAGTATTTTATTATGTTGGGAGGTTGTTTATTTTGACACTGCCTAAAAAATACACAATAGGGGTGGCTAATGCCTTTGCCAGCCTCTAAAAGCCTAGAAGAAACAGATGCAGATAAGCTCTGGCAAAGCAGCATGGCCTGTAGACCATGTCTTCTCAGGCTGACAGATAGTGGATCCCCTTGGACTGACAACAGAAGCTAAGCCAATTGTTAAAGTCAATCATTTTTTGTTTGTACTGTGGCATCATCCATGGAGTAGATAGAATGCTGTTTAAGGCTAGGTGTATACTCGACTTGACAAGATCTCTAATTTGTTTAAGCTAGAAAGTAATTTGTTCCTCTTTTGAGACAGTTCTCTCCTGTTCTTGGACATTAGTTTCTTTCTTTTGTTGTATAGCCTGTTTATACTAGGGGTCCACCATGGTGGCTTGTTCTTGCAGAAAGACTGGTTATAATCCAGTCAGGTGCAGCTGATTCTGTACAACTGTTTAAGTGGTTATACAGGGCATTGGTTTACAACTCTACATAGGAATCCTTGTTATCTGAATTCAAGGGGTCTTTGAAACTCCCATCACTTAGAAGGAAGTAATTTGTCTTTAAAAAATTCTTAAGCATTTGTCAGCTTGATAGAATATCTGGCCTTATAATTACATTGAACGAGACTGATTTATGGTCTGGTGTTACCAGGGATGACATCACATGGAGGGGTGTAATGCTCTCCTCTGTTACTAAGTACTATGTTTTGGGAAATGTGAAGCTCTTATGGGTGTGCTGACTAGCTGTTCCAGAGCATTTGTCTTGTCAAAGTCCAAGAACGTCTAAGCCAGCATGTTTGTTGTCATGTATGTTTCCTTGTTGATGGTAGGATAATCAAAGTCACCCATGAGTGAGGTGTTGGGCTGTATGGCAAGTGACTCCAGTAAGTCCAGGTTTGTGGTATGCTTTTCCTGATTCATGGTGGGGAACTTATAGCTAGCTATGATATGGTAGGAGGCTTTGCCTATAGTTAATTGGACATGGAGTATCTCAAGAGGGTCATACTGTTTGACCATTCTAGAGGTGTACCTGCCCTTAATGAAGATGGATACACCTCCTCCTTTGGTTCTTTCATGCTCAGTTTGTGGTCTGAACATATGGAAGGCATTGTAGCCCTGCATGGCCAGGGTATTTTCCAAGCTTTGGAACTATGTCTCAGTGACTGCGCAGATGTCAGCATTTCAGAAGTAAGGAATACTTCCAGGGAGTGCAGTTCTTGTTTAGACTCCTAGCATTAAGTAGCAGTGCCTTGAGTTTATGTACAGAGGATTTTATTATGCTGGGAGGTTGTTTATATTTACACTGCCTAAAAAAGACACAATAGGGGTGGCTAATGCCTTTGCCAGCCTCTAAAAGCCTAGAAGAAACAGATGCAGATCATCTCTGGCAAAGCAGCATGGCCTGCAGACCATGTCTTCTCAGGCTGCAGATAGTGGATCCCCTTGGACTGACAACAGAAGCTAAGCCAATTTTTAAAGTCAATCATTTTTTGTTTGTATTGTGGCATCATCCTTGGAGATGATAGAATGCTGTTTAAGGCTAGGTGTATACTGCCTGTGATACAGTATCTGAGAAGTTAGTCATATCTGTCTTCGTATAGTCTAGTGAGGTACGTCTCAAATCATTTACCCCCATATGGACTATGACAGAATCATACCTGTACTTGTGGTTGAGTGATGAGTGAATTGACAGATTTAGTACCAACTTATGAACCTATAAATAGCCAGGGAATTGTTATGGCTAGGCTTGCATAGGCCCTAGGGCTGATAGCCTAGTACTAACTCATGAACCTATAAATAGCCAGGGAATTGTTATGGCTAGGCTTGTATAGGCCCTAGGGCTGATAGCCTAGTACCAACCTATGAACCTATGAACCTGACAGACAGCGTACCCTAACCCACTCCTTATCCAGCCATGTGTCTCACAATGGAGTCATCTATGACCAGTACATTAGGTTTTGTGGTGTTAAGCCTTATGGGCTTATTTGTTGAGACATGCGCGCGCGTGTGTGTGTGTGTGTGTGTGTGTGTGTGTGTGTGTGTGTTATTATATCTTGTGTTTTTTTATTTGCATTGTTATATGTCTAAGTGGTTTCTATTTGGGAGACCTCTGCTCTTTTGGTAAGATACTAGTGAGTGCCGCTGCATATGTGGGTTTATGTGTGTTGTTCTTCTTTAATGAGAAAAATGCGTGTGCTGGCAACCTGTTTGGCATTCAATGTGTCCTTATGCAAGAGTCTTGCCTCTAATTTCATAGTGTAACTACATCTGTCACATAAAGCATCTGTTTGTTTTAGTGATTGTCAATATACATAAGATAACTGCTATATTTGACTCAAAATGTACAGTGAATTTCTGGAACGTTGTCTTTTCTAAATAGATTTCAAGCCTGCATAAACTAAAGTACTGATGACAATTTTCTGCTAGTTTTTCCCACCCCCCTCCTTTGTTGATTTTTGTTTTAAACCTGGAGATTTGCCCACCCCTACTGTGGGTATAGTTCCTGACCCCCTTACTCCATCGTAAAGCTGTAACTGCAGTTTCTAAATTGTCTGATATTGATTGCTTAAATTATAATACAGTTAAAATTGTTCATTGGAATGCTTTGAGTTAAGACCTGAAGCTGATAGAAAAAAGTTTTGTGTGCATAGATGCAAGGCAGATGAAAGTGTGTGTGATTACATTGCTGAGTTAAGCACTTATTTTCATAGGTGGGTGAGTGGTTGTCAAGCCACCATTTTTGAAAAGCTAGCAGACCTTTTGGTGAGGGGAACAAGCCCATTGCCCTTTGCCTGAGGACATGAGAATCTGGTTGGCAGATAGGGAATGCAATACTGCAGATGAGTTTGGAAAAAAAGGAGACCTATATCTAGAAGCAGGGCATCACTTCACTCAGTGCTGCACATGGGTCTAAGGGAACCTATGGTGGGCAGTCTAAACCTCCCCAGAAGAGTCCGCCAGTAACCGGGGAAGCAACTAGTTCTGGTACATGGCCAATAGCATGGGTTAAATGTTTTAAATGTAACCAGTGGGGCAATGTAGCATATAGATGTCCACAGAGGCAAGGTGAGGAACAAAAGGTAGGGGAGCCAGCAAGTGGGAATCACAGAATGACAGTGGTAAGTTGTCTGGAGACAATAAGGGTACCACACTTCCACAAGAGGTTATATCCTATCTTAGTAGTTGGGAAACAGGCCACTGCTAACAGAAACACAGCCTCTGACCTGATCATTGTGAAGCCTGCAATGGTTGAAGAGGAGCACTACTTGCTTAGGCAGTCTACTCCATTCAGAGCTTTAGGAGGGACCCCATTCCCAATAGCTTTGGCTAGAGTTCACCTTGGCTGGGAGGGTGGAAAAGGAAGCACACAAGTAGGTGTATTTGAGGCTATTCCTGCAGATGCCCTTATAGGGAATGATTATGATAACACAGCACCTTGTGTGCATGCAGTTACATGCAGTCAGGCTTGGAGACAGGCATGTGGGTCTGCTAGTCAGGGCAGAACTCAGAAAGACTGCACACTTGAAGCCAGGACTGGTAAGGTTGTTACTTCAGAGAAGGAGCTAAGCTGTAGCAGTGAGACTGAAGATGAGCCACAGCTCCTGATGGGTACTTATGTTCCCTTGGACAGAGCAACTGCAAAGACAGAGGTGAGTAGTAGTACCCAGGCTGACAGTGAGAAACTGCTGTCAGAGGATACCAGACTTCCTGTGGAAGTGGAGCTGAGGAGGGTTACAATGAAAGAATTGAGACAGGCTCTGCTGTCAGACCTTACATTACGAGGCTTGAGGGAAGTAGCTAGGGAGGTGCCTGATTCTCAAGGAAAAGGGGACTCTGTATACTGGGACAAAGGGTTACTTTAGAGAGTGGAGCCCTGAGGGAGGACTAGAGGGTGAGAGAATACAACAGTTGGTAGTGTCCAGAACCTACCATCTGGCATTTCTTGCCATAGCCCATGACATTCCCTTTGTAGGTCATGTGGGCATAAAGCATACCAAGAGATATATTATGCAGAACTGTTATCCACCTGGGGTTTCCAGGGATATAACAGGCTATCCACCTGGGGTTTCCAGGGATATAACAGGCTGTTATTCACCTGGGGTTTCCAGGGAAATAACAGGCTGTTATCCACCTGGGGTTTCCAAGGATATAACAGGCTGTTATCCACCTGGGGTTTCCAGGAATATAACAGGCTGTTATCCACCTGGGGTTTCCAGGGGAATAACAGGCTGTTATCCACCTGGGGTTTCCAGGGATATAACAGACTGTTATCCACCTGGGGTTTCCAGTGAAATAACAGGCTGTTATCCACCTGGGGTTTCCAGGGATATAACAGGCTGTTATCCACCTGGGGTTTCCAGGGATATAATAGGCTGTTATCCACCTGGGGTTTCCAGGGATATAACAGGCTGTTATCCACCTAGGGTTTCCAGGGATATAACAGGCTGTTATCCACCTCTTTTTTCCAGGGATATAACAGGCTGTTATCCACCTGGGTGTTCCATGGATATAACAGGCTATTATTCACCTGGGGTTTCCATGTATATAACAGGCTGTTATTCACCTGGGGTTTCCAGGGATATAACAGGCTGTTATCCACCTGGGGTTTCCATGTATATAACAGGCTGTTATTCACCTGGGGTTTCCAGGTATATGACGGGGAACTGCAGGACCTGTAAGCAGTGCAAAAAAGTAGGCATGGTAGAAGACAAGGTCAGAGCTCCTTTGGTGTTTTTGCTTGTGACTGAGGCTATTTCAGTTGGTAGCTATAAATATTGTGGGGCCTTGGAGTACCCCAAGTTCCACAGGGAAGAAGTATATCCTAATGGTAGTAGATTATGCTACCAGATACCCTGAGGCAGTTGTCCTGTCCTCCATTGAGGCAGAAAAGCTGGCATATGCTTTCTTAGAGATTATCAGCAGGGTAGGATTCCCAAAAGAAATACTGAGTGACAGAGGTGCCAATTTCATGTCAGATCTGCTGGCTTGTCTGTGGAGGCACTGTTGTATGAAACACCTAAAGACTACCCCCTACCATCCCCAGACTAATGGTCTTGGGGAGAGGATAAACCCTAAATTAAAGAGCCTGTAACCACTGGTCACTAAAGAAGGTGTTTGTACTCTCATGCAGCCACATGGTAGACATTCAGAGTTTAATATCACAATAGCTTTATTTATTTTTTGTTAGCTTAGTTAGTTTAGGAGAGACCCCATTCCAAATAGCATTCCAAATACAGACATTCGCAGATCTGTTTAAGAGAGATTGGGATAAATATTTGCCCCGTCTGTTGTTTGTTTACAGAGAGGTGCCCCAGGAATCCACAGGTCTCTTACCTTTTGAGTGGCTGTATAGGCATAGGGTGAGGTGACCTCTATATTTGATTTACAATGAGTGAGAGGATGAGTGGGAATCCCTCTAGGAGACTGTTATGGCTTATGTCCTAAGCCTCAGGACAAAGCTCATGGAACTCATTGGCTTGGCCAAGGAGAATCTGGCAGAAGCCCAACAGCAAAAAAAGGTCTGGTATGACAGGAATGCTTGAACTAGAGAGTAAGATGTAGGGCAACAGGTAATGGCTCTCATTCCTGTCAGACACAACAAGCTGCAGGCAGCTTGGGAGAGCCCCTTCAAAGTGGTAAGGAAGGTCAGTGATATGAACTACATGGTAGAACTGCTAGGCAGTAGGCAGGGGCAGAAACCTTACCATGATAGCGAGGCCCTGGTGCTAAGTATTTGCAGCAGAAGGCAGGAGGAGTCTGAGGGGGAAATCCCAACTTACTATAGTGGAGCCAAGGGTTTCAGGCATATGATATGACAGTTGACAGTGCAGCATCACAGTGGGGTTAGCAATGCCAATCTAGATGAGCTCTCAAACAGGGTATGTTGCAATGTATTCCCAGATAGGTTCATCCCTCTCAAACAATGTTTCTGAAGGGTCACTTGAAAGACTGGCTTGAGTCTTGAAAGGGAAGAAGTGTGACAAGAGCAGGTACCACCA
The DNA here is from genome assembly GCF_019279795.1 of Protopterus annectens. Lineage (NCBI taxonomy): Eukaryota > Metazoa > Chordata > Ceratodontiformes > Protopteridae > Protopterus > Protopterus annectens. The sequence continues at coordinate 2,082,958 of NC_056730.1, forward strand.
GCACAGCTAGCTGGAATTTTGTAAATAATTATATGTAATTTGTGAATATCAGACTAATCTCTACAAGATGCTTGTGTTACAAATGTATTAGAACTGAATGCCATGTGTATTAAGTGCAACAAGAGGAAGTACTGGCAGGCCAGCTAGCTGGAATTTTGTAAATAACTATATGTCATTTGTGAATATCAAACTAATCTATACAAGATGCTTGTGTTACAAATGTATTACAACTGAACATTGTGTGTATATCAAACTGCTTTGTACAGATGTTTGTGTTGAAAAGGTATTTGTAAAGTGCCTCTGCTTAAAATATATCCACTATGTGCCCTTCAGGAAGAGAACAAGTACATGCACTATTGTAACTTTTAAAATGTATGTTAACAGAGGAAACTGGTGGGTTAACCTCAGTCTAGCAAACTTTAGAAAAATATTTGAAATTAAATTACTTTATAGGCTAGACCATAAAGAGGCTATCTGATATGTTTCAATGCAGCTTGAGACACAAAGTCTGTACTAGGAAGCTTTCTATATTGTCTTTGGGGTGAACTAATTGCTACTTTGGAAGCATGAAGGAATGCGATTGTTTTATGACTTCCAGCACCTGACAAGGATCTGAGCGAAAGCCCTTGTATGAGTATATTAACAGGTAGATGCTAAATACTGTCAGCTTCAGCAATGGGGGGTTTACCTGGGAACTAGAAGTCAGATGACCAGAAATTATGTCATTCTGCAAGATATCCCAGTAATAATATTTTAGATATTATTTTGAGAAGTCTCCAAGTGAGAAAGAATATTCTGCATTCTGTCTTGGACCTGACAACAATGACAAGAACCATTCACCACATCTGTCTTGTTTTAAGTAAGTTATTAGGGTATAGTAACTCTCTTAGATACAGTCAGGAATATAGCGAAGCTTAGTTTAAATATTTTCTTTATTTGTGTGAGCCTATACAGCAGTGTTTTTTTAAATATTTCCTATCATTTTGAACACTAATGTCACTGTGAATATATACTGAGTACTTTCTTGTTATTTTTTTTTTAATTATTTATTATTAAATATAATCAAACCTTTCATTGTTGCTGATCTACATAGAGATATTTAAGTTTTGAGAGTACTTGCTTATTTATTTGTTGACACTGTGTGCGCCACTCCCAGTAGTCTTGCTCATGGTCAAACTACCATTTGTATTAATATTATACAGTAAGATCGGACACCCATTATTAAGGATCCTAAAGTAGCAGATAAGGAGTGACTTGTGGCAGTGGTAACTACCTTATAGTCTGGGCAGAAGGGGACATAGCTAGTAAAGCCATGCCAGCCTTTCCCAGGCATGCGTGCATGTAAATCAAACCTCAAAGAGTGTGTGTGTGTGTCAGCTATTTGAGCATGAAGCACTGGGTGGAGAGACAGGGTGCTGGAGGTCTTGACTTGGCCACTGAGCTGAGATCTCAACTCTATAGCTGTGCCAGCTGGCAGTCTTATTGGGGATCTAGAGAAAGAGGGAGAAACCAGCCCTGGACTGACTGTGGTCTCTGTGTGCTCTTAAGGGAAATTGCACTGATGCAGAGAGATGTACCTGGAAGTACTGTGTGTGTACCTGTTATCCTTCCAGTGAACGTCCCCCCACAGGTGCCAGTGGTGAGGACTGAGGCTCCTTGATTACTGGTCCAGTGGTGGGTTGTCACACCACTCATCGGTTATTGCTTAATTATCCTGCACTGAATTGGTAAGCACTCAACTGCCTTCAGCATGTCTTCTGAAATCACATATGCAGCAGGCGCACTGAAGTTTTCCTTCAGCATACTACACTGTCCACAAATAGCTGCTGTGAACTTTACAGAATCCAGAGTAAAATATATCATCTGTGTACATCTAGTATACTAAAAGATTGTGAAAAAATATATGATAAATTCTTGCTCAACCATGCCCATGAAAAGATTTGCATACTAAGGGGCAAAGCTTTCCCTCATCATAGTACCACACTTTTGTAAATAAAATTGTTTATTAAAAAGAGAAAAAATATTAGCCAAACAAAAGTAATCCAGCTATTTAATATATGTGGCCTTAGCAGAATCTCACAGAAAAATATCTAAGGCTTTATGTGTAATATTAATATATAAACTATTAACATCTATTGTCATCCAATAGTATTTCTGAGACCAACTCTGATATATGAAGGTAGTTTATAACAAACAGTATGAGAAAGTCATGAACTTTCATAGCCTTCTATATAAACCCTCCACAACCTGAGATAATAGGTCTCCGTAGTAGTTTTTCGACATTCTTGTGTATTTTAGGAACACAATACAAAGTGGGAAATTTAGTCCACCTCAAATCCAACAAACATTCTCCATCCTTAATTGTTAATAAAACAACTTCACACCCTTATTCACAATTTCAGATATATGAGTACATGTACTAGTATAATCATTCCTAATAACTTTTTCATAATCCCGTTTTATTCAAATGTGTATGGCATATCTTCTCTTGCTGTGTGGCATTCATTAAAACTACACTTTGTCCTTGATAGCTGGTTTAACTACTAAATTATTAATAAACTCTAGCATTTTTATGGTAGCTCATTCTTCCTTAGACATATTAAAATCATTTCCAGTTTTATTAAATTTACACAAAGCATCAGATATAACTACATTTAACATGCTAAAAAATTGAATTTTAATGTTTTGCATAGGTGGTATAAAATGTTAAACCTTTTGCACAGCTAGAATGTGCAGAGAGGTAAGTATCACTTTTATTAGATGCTGTAATAGGAGCAATATGCTGTTAAAGAAAATAAACCAATCCACAACAAAATGAAGTTGTATGCTGGAGTTCAATGATAAAACAGTTCAACAAATGCATCACACAAATCAGAACTTCAAACGTCAAATACAAAATGTTTTATTTAAACATGCAAAGCTTTCAGGTTATCACCCTTTCTCAATGCACACCAAAAGCCAAACCATTGTCCATTTAAATATCAGTCACTGGGGCATACAGACAGGTGAGCTGATAATCCATAAAATTGCCATTAGTTTGGTATATGTATGTGTACATCCTGTGATGGACTACTATCCCAGCTATGTTTGGTTCTATGCCTTACTTCCATAGTTTAGTAGACTGATGCCAGTTCACCAGCATTCCTGGACAGAATAAAGCACTTAACGGAGATGTATGACTAGACCCACAATAAGGTAATCCATGCAAATGTATTAATGTTCAGGATCCTGGTGAAATTCAACACTTAATGGATATGCTTTGATTCAATTAATTCTCATTGCTTTAATTATAGTTGTATTCTTGGATGCTGAATAAATCTAATGTGTTTCATTATCCTGCTTAAAAATGTTCTCCACGTGTTGGGGACACTGCATGTAGCCTAGGACTCAGCAGGTAGAATACTTGTTTTTTATGCTAAAAGCTTCAGAATTTTGAAGGTTCTGTATCCCAAGTCACTAAATAAGGGAGGGGGTTGTCATGTTGAAAGGTGAAATTCCTCTTCATCTTCAGCTTTCTAACAGACGCCTGAAGGTTTTGGGCCAAAAGTGACTGGTATTTGGAACTGCTCATAATTCCCTCCACTTTAACTAAAGCCCCAGTTCCAGCTGAAGAAAAGCAGCCCCAAAGCATGATACTGCTACCACCATACTTCACCGTGGGGGTGGTGCTCTTTTGGTGATGCAAAGTGTTTTTGCACCAAACGTACCTTTTGGAATTGTGGCCAAAATGTTCAGCCTTGCTGTCATCAGACCATAACACAATTTTCCATATGCTTTTGGAAGACTTGATGCATTGTTTTGCAAATTTTAGCCAGACCTGGATTTTTTTCTGTGTAAGAAAAGGCTTCCATCTTGCAACCCTACCCCATAGTCCAGACATATGGAGAATATGGGAGATTGTTGTCACATCTAGTACACAACCAGTACCTGCCAGAAATTCCTGCTGCTCCCTCAATGTTGCTGTAGGTCTCTTGGCAGCCTCTCTGACCACTTTTCGTCTTGTCTTTTCTTCAGTTTTGGAGGGAAGTCCAGTTCTTTGCAACATCACTGTTGTCCCATATTTTCTCCACTTTTTGATGACTGTCTTCACTGTGTTCTATGGTATATTCAATGCTGTTGAAATGTTTTTGTACCCTTCTCCTGACTGATACCTTTCAACATTGACATCCCTTTGATGCTTTGTAAGCTCTCTGCGAACCGTGGCTTTTGCTATAACAGGCAAGTGAGTAAATGTCAGAAAAATCCTATTAGTACAGCTGAATTTATTTGGGTTTAATCAGAGTCTCTTTAATTGATGGCAGGTGTGTACCCAAGAAGAGTGAATGCTATACTTAAATCAAAAGGTGCTTCAACGAAGTATTAGTTTAAGGGTGTGCACATCAAAGTATTAGTTTAAGGATGTGCACATTTATACAACAATGAATTGTACAGGTTATAGGTCACATTAAAGGTGGGAAAAGTTGTAAAATGATTTAGTGTAGTCTCGTTTTTATATCACAAAAAAATGGCATTTTAACAGGGGTATGTGCACTTTTTATATCCACTGTAGCTATGTAGTACATCGGAAATTGCGAACATAACTAAGAAATGCCGTCTGATTGCCTTTGGCTGATTTGGCTACTTAATTACCAGCGCCACAAGATTAAAAAAGCACATACAAATGAACAAATTAAAGTCAATCAGACTAACTTCAAACAAAGCAATCCATTTCAATAAACCAGTTATATTGAAAATGTCTTGCGCTGAAAATAGTTAAAATAAAATATCACAACTATACATTACATTTTGCAAATGTATCATTTTTCAATATCTACCTATTCTATATTTTTAATCGAAGCGTTAGAAACATAATTGCAGATGTTACGAATTTAAGTTCAATATATAAAGGGCGAGTAAACCAGGTCATAAAGAATATAAAGTCCTGCAAGGTAGCAGCCCCTTTCAGTTCTTCCCAAAAGGGCAACCTGAGCTCTGCTTGATTTCACATAAACCAGAATATGTCACCTTGCCTTCATCGCCATTATCAGGACAAGCTCAGGAAGATGGAATGCCAGTTTTGTCATATGGGTCTGCTTCAGTGTGCATATTGCCAAAATAAAACAAAGCAGCATTCAGACAATTGTAGTTAAAACATCTGCAGTACCTGCTGTATATGTGCGCCCAGCGCTTTAACTGAGGGGCAGTGTCACTCTGTATGCAGCATACCTCTTATAGCAAGAAATCTGGACAAAGCCATAAATAAAAGTTGGACAAAGGTCCAGAAATAGATTTAAATATTGTTCTTACAGACTTAGAAAATTGATACAATAACAGATTTTGCATTAGCATGAAGTTTTTGATGGTAACGAAGTCTGAAACTAAAATGTCTGTCATTTTCTAACTTCAGTTTTTATTGATTCGCCACTAATTTACCACAAAAATACAATTTTATGAGAATCACAAACGAGGCAAAAATCTGAACATTCTGCGAAAATGTGTTCACTTCAGTGGTATGAACGTAGATAATAGGGCAAATAAATCATAATTCAGTAGTGACATAAACCTGCAAGGTAAGTCAATCATTAAAAAGGGCGGCGATTGTTCTGCTTTACTAGCAAATATTTGAAAAAAGGGGGCGGTGTTAAAGTATACTTTAAAAGCCTTTTCCCCGAACTTTATAAATACTTCAGCTCAGCAACCCCGTGCTAACTTTTCCCCATGTTTGGCCTCATGGACTGCATTTTTGGAAAAACTCGCCCGCCGTTCAATATTCGAAAATAAAGGGCAAAGTGACTTAGTTTTGTAAATTAAAATACTTCATGACAGTTTGACGTTCGTTTTTTTCATTAGCCTTCCTTCGTTTCTAGTTAGCAGGATGCTTCCTACGATTGCAAACAGCATGTTTCGACCTTACTTACATGTTTTTGAGAATACCAGCGTAGCAGACTATCTACCGGAGTATTCCTTGCTGCAGCCTTTCTGGGACTACCTGCGTGTGCATCACCAGGACACTTTGAGATCACCCTTATTTCCAGTCATCATCTCTGTGTCTGGCTATTTTTTCTTTAGCACCTTATTTATGGTCTTGGATCTTTTAGCTCCCAAGCTGCCTTTATTGGACAAATACAGGATACACCCAGAAAAACCTGTATCGTGGAGTGACATTAGCAAAACTTTAGGACTAACTATCTATCAGAATTTGGTGTACATCTTTCCCGTATCTGTGGCACAGTGGTACTGGCGACCCCCAACACAACTTCCTGCGGCCGCTCCAAACTTGTCAGAGTTATTATGCGGTGTTGTGGGTTGCACTCTACTCTTTGATTTCCAGTACTATATCTGGCATGTAGTGCATCACAAAATCCAATGGCTTTACACGACTTTCCATGCAATTCACCATGAATACTATGTTACTTTCAGCTGGGTGGCCCAGTATCTCTCAGCATGGGAGCTGTTCACTCTGGGGTTCTGGACCACTGTGAACCCTCTCATTTTACAGTGCCACTGCCTGACCACATGGGCCTTCATGGTTTTCAACGTGTGGATTTCTGTTGAGGACCACAGCGGTTATGACTTCCCTTGGTCCATGCATAACCTGATCCCTTTCCAGCTTTGGGGAGGCTCTATTAAGCACGCAATGCACCATCAGAAACCTTTGACTAACTTTGCCCCATTTTTCGGCCATATGGACTGGATTTTTGGAACCGGGACAGACTTAAAACACTCGCCCGCAGTTCAAGAGAAGAAAATAAAGGGCAAAGACCTTTAGTTCTGTATAGTAAACCTAGGTAGCCCGCTTCGGTAATTGATAATGACTACTAGAGTTGATAATCATACATTTTGCACATAACGATAGGACAGAATGTATTGCAATAATGAAGTAAAATGCGCTTCTAATGTGTTTCTGGTATTCTTTAGCCTTGGATTAAAAACAGGGAATTGTGCACGCACGGGTCAAAGCTACGGTTTGCACACCTAAAGGCAGAAACAAATAAAAGGAGAGACTTGGGCGATACAGAGAAAATGGCATTAATGCATCTGTACTTTCCGAGGTAAATGAACATAGTAGTCTGAGATCATTTCTGATGCCCATGCACAGTATGTTTCTGTAAAACAGGTGTGTTGAGTGTATTTACGGTTACCACTTCTTCGGATGCCCAAAGTGGGACATTTTTGTGGAAACATGAGATTTTGCAAGACAAACCATAGCCCCAATCATTGATAAGGAATGGACTTCACTTTTTCTCAATATATAAACGCTTATTATCATAGTATTTGTGTTGCATATGCTCTTTCATATACATTTAGGTTTTCAGATATAACAATTGTTTTATGCAAATGTTAAAGAAACCTTAAGAAATATTTTCTTCCGAATCTCAGGAGTGTTGCCATTTTCATTCCCCACAGGACACATCTGCCCAAGTAGGAACCGTTTTGCGCAAAGTGGGACATGTGGTACCCAACCAGCCTATGTAGTACTTTAAAATGAACTTTGAGCGTCTTTGCTTTAGTATTGGGATGTGTAATACAATGACTTTGTTAACTATGAAAGCTAGCGATCTTTTATTATGCACAGAACTTCTAAAGTCGCATTCAGTTTAGGTAGTAGGGTACTGAATGTTATTTCTTAGTATCAGCTCTGTCCAGCATGTTGTTGCAATGGCATTTTGTGTCCAGAATCGTGTGGCAACAGTTAGTTCTTATATCAAATAAATACTAATGAGTATCATCTGGTCAGCATTCAGAAAATTTGGTATAGCATTATAAAGTAATGTTAGATTTTCTAAAGCATTTCACTCTAAATTGTCATTTGGGACAAACTGGTCTATGAGCTATTTACTTTTGAAGTTACCTTACTAGCTGGAGTGCTAGAAGGCTACCTTACACACTAAAATCCTCAATCTCGTAAGAACTATTCAGCTTAACTATTAGTGTAAATAAAATAAATATGCAGGTTAACAAGTGTGGTATATGGAAGATGATGAAGGCTAATGGAGCATAGAAGAGAGGCCCCCAGAGAGACCTCCAGCATACTTTTAAACTGTCCAGATGTTCACAGAATGTGCAGATTTGTGCCTCAAATTTTCAGTCTGTTACTCATAAAATTTTTGATTTTCTGGCAAATTACTGGGATGACCTAACAAATAAAAATTAGCAAATAATGTCATACATTTGAGTTTCAGACTTCATATGCCTTAGCAAATACATTTTAATACATACCCTGTTATTCTAACAACTTTCTAAGTTTACAAGAGCAATATTTAAAACCTGTCCCTATTTTTGGGGCTTTGTGCCATCAGCTTTGTGCAGTTTTTGTGGACTGAGAGGTTGAGAAGTATGGCACTCAGTGACCTAAAAAGACATTTTTTTTACCTTTTTTAAGTAATGGAAGCAAGAACCCCCAGGTTTGTGTTATGTCTGCACTTGAATGATGGTAGTTTAGTGCTATAATTAGTGGTAACTGATGACTTTAAAGCAAGGGATGGGGCTAATGGAAGCAGTGGAATAGGTGGAGGCTCACCGTGGAGCTAACTGGAATGGGGTGAGGTTATATTACAGCAAGCCAGTAACCCTTTACCTGTGATCAAACAGCAGCCTTAGTCTGTGACTTTCTTCCACAGACTACCTTAGTATGCATTCATTTTAGTCACTTAATTGGCTATATATATCTCAGATGTCTCATTGTGGTCAATAGGACCAGCCTTAGGTGAAGTGTAACCCAGGGTAAATAACTCATGGTATACTCCTACTGCTCATTGATTTCCTCCTGCAACATTCAGTGCTCCCCCTGGTTTTCCCCATCCTGTCCTCTCCATGCTAGCAGACTGCTTCATTATTGGTTTTACTCACATTTTGTCTTACTTCCTCAATATTTCCTCCATCCTTTTAACACATTATAACTTATTAAGGCTGCACTGTAATAACTGTGAAGCAAGGTACTGAATTGAGAAGGTCGGGGGGGGGGGGCTGTTGTAGTCCCCAGCAGTCAAAAGTTCTACATACATTTATTTAGATGCATTTTAGAGCTTTTCTCTAATTAGCTGAACAAAAATCATGAATAATATAACAAATTTAGTATTATTTTCCCTTTCATGGAAAAAGCACACTGTGTCCAAAGCTTAAAGTTCAAAGCTGGCAAAATAATAGTTACCAAAAAATGAGAAGACAGCTGCTTGTGAGGAGATATAAGTCATATCGGAGTATAGTAAATGCCTCCCTACCCCCCCCCAAAAAAAGTAGTCAGATAATAATCTTCTGTGTACCATTCTGGTGCTAAATTGGAATTAAAATGAAAGTGCACATGCTTACAGACATATATTTCAATTAGTGGGTGTAATAAATGCAAAAATAGCATAGTGTTGCATAGCAGTTTCATCTGCATAGAGGGATAAAACCCCAAGTAATGCTTAAGTGACCCAAGTTCGAGTAGCAGTTTGGGTGCTTGATGATACCAGTAGGAAGGATGGGTGTACCCATCTTGGAAGGAGGGAGAGACTGCAGCAAAGCACATACATGCTGCAAGTATCCCTTGGAGGAAGGGTGGCAATGAATAGGGTGCCCTGGGGCAGGAGTTAGGTTCACAAAGCCATTAAGGTGTGGCAATCTTCTTAGCGAGTGTGGAGAAGCACACAGTCACAAGAGAAGAGTATTATGGGCCATCGTGATGGCACAGATCTCTTATCATCCTATACAAGATGTGGGATGTGTGAATTTCAAAAGATGATCTCATTGATTGTATGCCAGCAAGAGTACAAACCACTCTCAGCACTGTCTGAATTCTAGCCCCCTAACACATCCCTCTGTTTGGCTCCAGGTGAGGCATGAATGGCTACTGTCTCATTGCAAGTGGGTTTGATGGCCAGCAAGAATAGGCTCATAGCTGTATACTAGGCTAAAACCACTGGGGCCTTTATAAGCCTAGTCATGCAATGCAAATGTATCCAACGAGTCACTGTGCCTTAGAGGTTATTTCAAGGTGTGTATGTTAGTTAAGGTATTATTTAACAGTTCCCTGTCTGTCAGAGACATGGGTGTCAGACCACACGTGAATTTCCAGTTTCCCATCCACTGGTCCAGGTTGCATCAAATAGAGTTAGGGAAGGGCTGTGCTTCACATGGATGGGAAGCCTATTCTAGAGAATGGAGTTTCTTTGAGATGTATGCCTGTCCCTCCAACATGTCTTATTTCAGTTGCAGGCACATTCTAAATCCTCAGATATAGTAGTACTTGTGCTTTTCATTGTGCAAATATGTAAAAGATCTATCAGAGTGGGATCCAAGAATGCCTTGTATACCAGGCATAAAACACCTCTCAGTAGTTCATAGGAAACAGAATTACAGAGATAGGGCTTTGAGGTGTTCTGCATTGGATATTGAGGTTATGCCCTCTATTTTTTTTTTCTTTTGAAGTGAATGAAACTTCTTTAGGCATGGTAGTGTGAGTTTGGAGTGAAATGAAAAGTGAAACGGAAGTGATACTCTGCTGGACAGTGGTGGTGTTTGTTCTTCACACATAGGAACAACTATTCATTTAAAGACAGGAATCTTTTGTTAAAAAAATATATATATATGTATATATATATATATATATATATATATATATATTAGATATAAAAAGTATACACACCCCTGTTAAAATGCCAGGCTTTTGTGATATTAAAAATGAGACCACAACAAATCATTTGAAAACTGTTTCCACTTTATGTGACCTATAACCTATACAATTCAATTGAAAAACAAACAAATCTGTTAGGGGAAAAAATATAAAAAATAAAAAAATGTACAATACGCTGGTTGCATAAGTGTACACACCCATAAACTAACCATTGTTGTGTGTGCACACCCTTAAACTAATACTTTGTTGAAGCATCTTTTGATTTAATTACAGCATTTAGTCATCTTGGATACACACCTGCCATCAAATAAAGAGACTCTGATTAACCCAAAATAAAGTTCAGCTGTCCTAGTAGGATTTTCCTGAAATTTACTCAGATGCCTGCTACAGCAAAAAAAGGTGGGAAAAGTTTTGAAATGATTTACTGTGGTCTCATTTTTTCATATCCCATAAACCTGACATTTTAACAGGGGTGTGTACACTTTTTATATCCACATATATATATATATATATATATATATATATATATGTAGCCAGAAGAAAGCAAATAAAAGTTTAAAGTGATACTTACTGTCTTGGCATATTCCTGTCATGTACCTCATGAGGAATATTCCTTATTCTAGGTGCTAGAATGGTGTTGCACATCCTGGAGATGGGTGGCTGGGAGTCGTGCTGGGGCATGATATGAATGGGAAACACCTGATGGGATACATTAGGGATAAGACTTGCAGTCAGGTTACTGGAGGTAATTAGAAGACACCTGTAGCAGGCAAGGAGAGGCAGAACAATCCAGCAAGGTATGGCATTCTTGGAAGCTTGCAGCATTCACCATACTAAGATGTACTTACCCAGACTGAACTTAAAGTAACACAGTAGCAAACCAGAATAACTTTCTAGGGAAAAAGAACTACTGTCAGAAATAACTCACTGTTTTTATTTGCACAACTTAATGGGTTACCCTTTACCATCTCATGAAATTTTGGCATAAAACCCACTTTCTCAACATGCTACTTTTTAAATATCCATGGGAATTGAACTTGCTTCACAGTGAATATTTTCTTTGAAAATAAATGAAATACTGAGGATCACTGCAGTAAATGTGAGCACTCAAATACATCATCCAATAGTTTTTTTCTCTGCCACTGAATGTCTGTGGCAATTACTTCACACTACAGATGCAAACCAAGAGGATATTTTCTGTTATACTGGTGCTGTGGGTTGATTAGCAGGGTTGCATAAACTATTCAGCTAATCCTTTTACTATAGCATTACTAATCTCTGTGCCCCCGATGCAGGAAGGACTTGAGTACCTCACAACTGTCTCTGATTTTTACACAAAATTTAGCTCTGTCTCTCTTAAATCCTCTTAAAACTGATCACTTTTGGAGAAAAGGTGGTGAATTATATTTAATAAATAATGACAATAATTAGAGTTATAGACTTTTTTTAGTTCTAAAAATTCATATTAATTAACATTCTCTTATTCTCTCATGGTCTTAAGTTTAATAATATTATTATTTAAAAAGTGTCCCTGATTTTTATCTGGAATTGTCCCTGATTTTGTTGAAATTTATCCCTGACTGATTGAGAGCTATGATTAGCACAAGTTTCTGCTGACAGACTGCTGGAACCCTCAGAGATAATCTCTTCACTTCATGACTCAAATGAGGATTTCTTGCCACAGCTCACAAAAACAAGGAGCCCTGGACATTTAAAAGTCTGTATGTCTCTTTTCTATTTTCTTCACAGCAGGATACCACCTTTTCTTGGAGTACTATGAAAGCTTAACATGATTTTTAGATTTTTTACTGGCTATTTTTGACTTGACAACATTTTTTTAATAATACAGAAACACACATACAAACAAACACACGTCTATTTCTGGGTAACTTGGCGCCTCGGGCAAAATGTGGAAAAGCTGCTTTTCTCTCCTCTAAATTGCTGTGTGCCCAAGTCAGTGCACTTTGTGGCCATTTATGAACTTAAGTCTGCAAGTAATTCAAAAGGCAACCATAAGGTCTTTTTTGGTTGTATTAGGAAGCTTAAAAGTGAACAACAATTCTGTACTGAAATATTTTCTAGTGGTATCTCCTTCTCTAAACCCTCAAGGCCACTATTAACATTCCAGTGACAAATTATTTTCTCCCTTCACCACATTCTTCCTGCTGTGCCCTCCACCACCCCCCATCTTGTCTGTTGAAATCACCTTAGGCCAAATCGTTCTGGCTCTTTTTAAAATAAAAAAAATGCATAAAATTACATGCATGGTTACCACATGCGTTAGAAGTAAAACTTCTGTAAGGAAGTGCGAAAATGTACTTACTTATTTATGAGTGTTGACAAATTACATCTATTGAAGTTAGGGAGATGCATACATTTACACAATGCTAGATAACAGCTCTGGCATTTACAGGTGCAGTGACTACTGATTCTATCGATTCCACCTGTGCAACAAATGCAAATATTTACTTTGTCTGCATATATCATTGCTTTTAAAACATAGCAAAGGCAGGCTCTCAGAAGTTACGGAGAAGCATCCTTTTACACAACAAAAAATACAGTGAACCGAAAACAGATGCAAACTTCACACAGAAACCAGAGCACAGAACTGGCACTTGTGGAGATGGCCAATGAAGTGAGAATTGCAACATGGCTGAATTTAAAAGTTACTTTAGTCTATAGTTGTAAGTTAGAGCAGAATAGTCATTCTACTTTTAACAGATTAGAGTCATAATCGTACCAATGCTTACTCGTTTAAATGAAGTACTTTCATTTCCCGATGTAAGGTGGCATTTCCTAGAGATGGAGTGACAGTGCAGAGCAGTTTCAGATCTACTGATTAAACTAGCTAGGTGTGTGGAATGGGGGGAGTTGTTGGATATAGGAGTAAGGCAAAGAGAAGCACTATTAGAGGAGTAATGTCACACAGGTTTTCTAGGCCAGACTGTTTTCTGATAGTATATTGCATGGTTTTGGGGTAAGTTGTTTGATTATTTATTGAATGAAATGGTGAGTTTTTCAGTGCTTCTCAAGAAAAATGTATCAGTCGCGTTTATGGGTGGTCATTCAGTCTCAATATCATAGGTTCATAGGTTCATACTAGGCTATCTGCCCTAGGGCATATATAAGTCTAGCCAGAGTGTGTTTGGCTTTCGCCACCCATTTTAAATTAATTTTGCTATGCCCTTTTTCGAGGTTAGTATACTGTGCCTCTGTCTAACAGTGACACAGAAGTGATACCCAGAGTAAACCTACGATCTCCCATCCACTCATCAAGATTCCTCTTGAAGAGAGTCAATGAGAGACTCTGCCTAACCTGGACTGGGATTTTATTCCAGAGTGAAGGGAGCCTCTGGGTTATGAATCTGTCCCTCCAGCATGTCCTATTTATTTCAGTGCTGAGGTTCAAGTCTCTCGAATGCATAGCTCAATGGGATTTGGATTTTCTGAGGAGCAGCATGTCCATAAATTCCGGGTTGGACATGGCTTTATACGTCAGGCACAGATCGCCTCTGAGAAGGCAGTATGCCACTGAGTAGAGCTGGAGTTTCTTTAACCAGGCAGCATATGGCATCTGTTTGAGCCCTTTGATCCTCTTGGTGAGGTACTTTTGGGGTCTTTCCAGTTGCTGCAGGTGTCTGGTAAGGGACATCCCAAAAGGGGCTTTGTACTCAATTATGGGCCTGATGAGGGATGAGTAAAGAGGCACGATGACATCCCCTGATCACTTTGGCCACGTGGTTGTCAAATGAGAGATTGCTATCAACTTGGGTCCCTAGGTCCCTAATTACTTCTTCTGTACTTAATGGATTACCACCTATGTGGTAATTTGTGGGCACTTTGTTTTTGCCAAAGGGGATGACTATACACTTTTTGGCATTTAGCTTGAGGCCATGGCTCTGGCACCAGTTGTCTGTTTCTATGAGGCCCTTTTGGAGGATGCTTGTGTCGGCTGGAGAGTCAATTATGGTGCCCAGTTTGCAGTCATCTGCGAACTTGGTCAGCCACAGTCCTTCCGTGTTGGCCTGTAGCTCCGAGAAATATATACCGAACAAGAGAGGTCCCAGGACTGAGCCTTGTGGGATGCCACTTGTAACTGGTTTGGAGTCTGACATGGCTCCAGCAATTCTAACCATGTGGGTTCTGTCCTTGAGCCAGTTTGCAACCCATCTAGTGACATAGGGGTTTATATTTAAGCTTGTCTATAATGCCCAAGTGGGGTATTGTATCGAAGGCTTTTGCGAGGTCCAGGTAGGCTGTGTGGACCACCTTCCCCTGTTTAATGGTCTTGGTGACTGTTTCAAAGAAATTGACCAGGTTTAAGAGGCAGGATCTGCCCTTAACAAAGCCGAACTGGGTAGGATCCAGTGTCTGTAGGTCCCCAATATCTTTATTTATGAGGTCCATGATGATCCTTTCCATAGCTTTGCAGACCAAAGTAGTCAGGCTTATGGGGCAATAGTTTCCAGGATCCATTGAGGCACCACCTTTGTGGAGAGGGACCACTGTTGCTGTATGCCACTCTTTGGGTACATATCCTGTAGTAAGGCTGAGATTGAACAGTAGTTTTATGTTTGGGTTTAGCTCTTCTTGATGTTCATGTAGGACGCTGCCCGGGACACCGTCTGGTCCCATTGATGCTGTGTTTTTTGCTTTGGAGAGGGCGGCTCCTACCTGAGCATCTGAGATGTCAGAGGGGCAGCACTCTGCTGGGATATATATTTGCCCTTTTGGTGGGGAGGGGGGGGAGAAGTTTGCGCTGAACCTGTCAGCTAGGATGTTGGCAATGTCTGTGGGTTCGGTGTATTTTTTGTCGTTTTGGACTAATTCTGAGCATATCTGGGAATTCCCACCCAGGTTCCTAACATAACTAAAGAAAGCCTTGTGATTATCCTTAGTGACCTGTGCAATTTTTCTTTCGAAGCTGGCCTTAGACGATTTTATGAGTGCCCATAGTTTTTTGCTAATACTGATCAGAGATGCCTTCCCTTTTTGGGATTTTGCTCTATCATGTAGTAGCATCCACCTTCTATTGTATAGTTTGTTTTTGGCTAGGGTCCACCAGACAGGACGTCTAACTTTGGAGGATTGGGTCTTGGTTTTATTTGGGATTGCATGATCCATGCATTCCTGAAGGTGTTCATAGAATGCGTTTATAAAGGATTCTGCGGTCTGGGCCGTATTTTCCACAGGCTCTGGGGCTTTGAAGGATTCCACTTTGGTTTTGAGGAGTGTGAAATTTGCTTTAGAGAAGTTTTTCACTGTGGTTTTCTGGGCAGGGGTTGGGGTCGGGATGTGAATATCCAGTGAGATTAGTTTATGGTCTGATCTTACCAGTGAGGGATACACTTCTGGTCTGGAGCATAGAGTCCCCATGTTGGTGATGATCAGGTCCAGTATGTTTTCCCCTCTTGTGGGAGTGGTAACAAGTTGTTCCATAGCATTTGAGTTTATAAATTCTAGGAACCTTTGGGCTAGGGTGTTGGAGCTAGAGTAATGCTCCCAGTCTATGTTTGGTTAGTTGAAGTTGCCCAATATAATGGTGTTTGGAGAGACCTTCATATTTTCCAGTGTTCTCAGGAAGGCCGAGTGGGGTTCCTGGGTTTGGGAGGGTGGTCTGTAGCAGGCTATAAACTGAAAGGCAGTTTTACCCACTGCTGTTGCACATGGATAGTCTCTGATGCTTCGTGCTGTGCCACCAACCTGGAGGTGTGGGTATCTTTGACGAATATTGATACTCCCCCTCCATTTGTGGTTCGGTCCAAGTTTTGGGGCCGAAAAGCAGAGTATGAGGTATAACCTGGTAGTGCTGGGGTGCACTCGGAAGCCTTGAACCAGGTTTCTGTTACTGCACAGATATCGATGTTCTCCATGCTAAGGAGAGTTTAGAGTGCGTGCATCTTGAGATTTAGACTTCTGGTATTGAGTAGCATTACTCTTAGTTTCTTATCCCTTGTGATACCTATGGAGGTGGGTTTGCCTTTTGAACCTTGCCTAAAAAAGGCACTATGGGGTTAGCAAGAGCCTTTGCCAATATCCGAAAGCCCAGTGGTGACAGGTGCAAGCCAACCCTAGCGAAGCATCGTGGCTTGTCGAGCATGTCATCCCAGGCTGACAGGCATTGGATTCCCTTTGAATGACACCAATACTTAAGCCAGTTGTTGAAATTGATCATCTTGTCTTCATATTGTGGCATCATTCTTGGTGAGGGTAAGATGTTACTCAAGGTCAGGGTCATACCAGCCTGGGCTACATGTTCAGAGCTCCTCTATGTCTCTTTTCATGTAGTCCAGGGAGGTACGTCTCAGGTCATTCACACCAGCATGGACAATGACTGAGTCATATTTGGACATGTGGAGTCAGTCATGTGGAGATATAGCATAGAATCAGATTATGGGTGCTTCCTCTCATTTGTATTAAGGGTTTTATGATCTAAACGTGGGTCTGGTTCTACTGTGGAAGGCCGGTCAGGTGAGAATTGGCAGCAGTTTCTTTTAGAAAAGTATTTGATTCTCTGACCTAAGAAGTACCTTGATTAATCTGTGAGATTGAAAAGTACAAACTATAAAAGGGCTAAATGAGCTACAAAGTATGCACGTGGGTGGTAGCTAATGGGCATACATTTAGGCTTTATTTTGGCTTAATATTCAATCAGTGTTGCATCAAAGTTTGTGAAATGGTTAGCTGCCCATGATAGACATATGGGCTGTCCTTCACACTTCTTTACAGAAATTTCACTTCTATCTCGAGTGGCGACTACACATATTCTTTTTTTTTTTTTTTTTTTTTTTTTTTTGTGAGGAACCTTTGTGGATATTCCAGTTTTTGCATGTGCCTGATCAGGAACTTAGAACAGGGGGTGTTATGGTCAATTATGAGTCTGCTTACATCAGAGTACAGATATAGAATGGCGTCCCTGGACCTAGATGCTATGCCCTTACTTGTAAGTAACTGCTACATGTCTCAACTTTCTTTTTATCTACACTTACTGTACATTATGCTATTATTCCTTCTGAATGCTTATTTGTAACTGTATTTGTACTAAGTCAAGTCTAATACTCTGCATTTTTATACATTATTAATATGTGACCAGTTAAAGTTTATCTCCTTTACTGTGAATGTATTTGCATTATAAACATGTATTACTTTTGATGAGAAATTATTTTGAACTGTTTGGGGCTTATCTCCCTGGGCCCCTACTGAAAATGGACATATATCCAACTAGACTAGCCCGGTCAACAAATCTAAAATAAAAAAATAAAATAAAGTTGAGTGACACAGAATGATAGTCAAAAGTCAGGTTACTATCTACAAATCACTGACTGCTGTTTCTACTTTTAGGGGTGTTTAATCAATAAGCACGTTTATCTTCACAAAAAGTACTAATAAGCATTTCTTGGTATTGAGATTTAAACTGTGGCTTTACTACCAGTAATTTCTCTGTTCTAGACCTTCCTGAAAGGTGCTAGTATCTTGGGGGGGAGGTTCTGTAATTGCTCCTAGGCTGTTTTCGACCGCAAGCTTAGTAAGACAGAGGCCCTTGACATTGGCCTTGACTTCCAAAAAGAGTTCTCTCTCTTTGACAGATCTGCTAATTAGTCAACTCTTGTTACAGCCTACAGCTCTGTACACTTGGAAAGTGATATTGTGTCTTAGAATTATTCCCTGTTTATAGTGTAAATTTATAATTTATATGTTTCACTTTATTTTTTTGCATGCGTTGTGACCATTATCTTACTAGAGCTTGCTACTGTTGAACCTCAATGTGCATTAACTCATGATACATGTTTTAGCATGTTTTTTCTGACAAGTTGTATTTTAATGAACTCTAAATGTTTTTCTTGTTTTACTTCTGTTACTTGATAACTTTTCTAACATGTATTACCTAGAGCTTATCTCATTGGGCTTCCGCTGAAAAATGGTTTCTGCCCTGTTGGACTAACTAGGCTAACAAATGTTAAATAAATAAATAAATAAAATAAAAGGAGCAGACTCAGCATGGAGCCCTGGGGAACTTCACTGGTGACCAACCTCTTTGTGGAGGTGGTGTCTCCGATCCTAACTTCCTGGGTCTTGCTGTAAAGTAGCTGGTTATTCAGTGAGTTATATAAGGGTTTGTTTATAATGCCCAAGTGTTGTGTTGTATCAAATGCCTTAGGTAGGCATTATGCACCATTTTGCCCACATCCCTTGCCTTTGTGACCTTTTCAAATAAGTCCACCAGTTTATTCGGCATGACCTGCCTATGATGAAACCAAACTGAGTTAGATCCAGTCTCTGAAATGTTCTTATGTCATTGTTAATCATTTCCATAATAGTTCTTTCTATGGCTTTGCATATGAGGCTAGTCAGACTAATGGGTATGTAGTTACCAGGATCCATTGATGGCCCACCCTTTTGCAGATGGATGACAATTTCAGTGTTCTATTCATGTGGCAAGAAGCCTTTATAGAGGCCATGACTGAACAGTGACACTAGTGGTTCTGATAAGGGTCATATCTGAGGTTATTTCGGAGGCTTCCTGGGATGTTATAGACATCCATCAAAATTGTTTTCTTGGCCTCTGAGATCTGCTCCCTAATGATAGCTGGAGGGATTATGTTAGATAGTATTCCCTGGATCTGAATTTGGCAGCCAGAAGATTTGCTATATCTCCCATTTCCATGAACATTGCTCCATTTACCAGCAATTTGTCCCACTGTTGTATGCGACTTTGAGATTTTGGATATAGCTAAAGAAGGCCTTGTGATTGTTGTTGACCTCAACACTATTTTTACCTCAGAATTTGCTTTGTTGGACTCAATTATTCATCTTAGATATCTATTCAATGTGATGAGAGGGAAAATATTCATGAAAAAATAAATATAGACATATTGCCTGCTCACCTCTGCTTCCAAAAGACTACCACCTTCTGTGTATGTCTTTGATTTAATTAGGAATGACAGTGAAAATGCAAATGACCACAGTAATGTATTCAACTTACTGTTAGACACACATACATATCATGCCTCTTTAACTTTACCCACAAAAGATATCCAGCTGTAAACATGTCTGATGTTTGTTTATTAGGAAAGAAAAAGTAAGGATCATAGTAATGTATTCCAACTGGCTGGTCCTAGTCAATAATCTGCTTTGAGGCAAGTTATAGTAATCTTCTATATACACCTTTGAGGTTTTTATTGTGTATAAAGTTAAATAAATAATGACCACAGTGTCCATAGCCCCCATAATAGCTACCATCACCTACTTTGCACACCTCTAAACAGGGCTGGTGTTAGACAAGTGTGGGCAGAGGGCAGTGGTTGAGAATGAGAAAACTTCCTAATTCTGTGTCAAAATTTCCTTATACTGGCAGGAGTCCGATATTCTCTTGGCTGCCATAAGCTCTGTGGGTCTAGATGTGTGTGCATATGTTGCTTGCTTTTGAATGATAATTACTTGTTCACTGCTATTTCTAACTGCCCACCTGAAGAAGTTTGTTTGCATCCCTATATTATGTACTTGTCCACAGGTAAAATTGCTGATATGACTTTTTCACACATTTACATATAGACTGTGGCCCTAATGAGTCAGGTCTGTTGCAAGATTCATGAATGTGAATGCACAAGAGCACACCGATTCAGACACACAGACACACAAACTCACACACTCAATCACACAGACTCACACATGCACACACACATACACACACACACACACACACACACGCACACATGCATGCACTCACACGCACATACTCAAATATGTACCTTCACACTGCACTTTGGAGGAAAGTTGGTTCACCTATTGCATGTGTTTGGGGTGTTAGAGAAGCTAGAGCACTTGGATAATACTCACACAAGAAAGGGAGGGCATTCAAAGTCTACACAGTAGTAATTACAGCCAATAACTCAGTGACAGAACTAAGTGATGAGCTAATGAAATGCTACTCACTGTCAGATGGTAATGCTGATGTTCCACTGTCATGGAAGATGAAGTAAATTATATCAAACTTGTTACTTTATGGGGTCTATATTATTTGAATGAAAGTTCAAAATATCGATCACTGTAAACAGTGAAAATGCTGGACATCGAATCCTGTATTATGGGGGGCTGCGCCCCCCACATCCCCTGCTAATTATATATACCAACTCCGAGATCACACTACAGTAAGGAAAGGGCAAATTTCCTGATCTTCATTTTATCGCATTCTCATAAAACACACATTGATGTCCGGCATTTTCATTGTTTACAGCGATCGATATTTTGAACTTTTGCTCAAATAATATAGACCCACATTATGATGCACTTCAACAACTTCTCCCTGCCCCAGTTATTTTTATCTACAGGCAACCCACAAAACTATCACTTATAGCCACTCAGTTAACTGTATAAACTTCAGTTGTCAGATTCTGTTTTGAAATAATAGCTACAATAAAATGTTCCACCTTGCTTCATATAAATTCATTAGTTCTGCAATGCAAAATGAATGAACATAACAACAGGGTAAGTGTTTTTTATTAACAAATTCCCCCCACATACTCAGCAATTATAGTCACTTTGTTTAATGTATACATCTCAAGATATCTGATTGTGATATGAAAAAATGGACACAGTACTAACTGGGTTTTTGTAACCACATACCCCCAAAACTATACTCATCTTAATGACATATTTCTTTTTATACATCTTGAAATAGTTATGCTATACTCCTGATTACTGACACTGTATAACATTGTATTGCTACTTAATGCCTTGTAATAATCCTGTAACATTGCTGTTTAATGCTAATTTATAATGAAAATTGTATAATATGTTGGAGCTTTTCTCTCCGGGCCGCCGCTGAAAAAGGGCTCTTCAGCTCAGTTGGACAATCCTAGTCAACAAATGTAAAATAAATAAATAAATAAATAAATAAATAAGACAGTAGCGACTGCAAAATATTCAAGCTTACTTTATGTAAATGCACACTAGTCCTGCAAACCAAAACTGATGAGTGTTTAATCTGACCAAGGGATAGCAAGGTCAGTTACTTGCATCCATAGACAGTCACAATACACAGTAGGTATAACCACTATGCTAACTGTGTCAACCTCAGATGTTTGAGTGTGATAAAACTAATAGTCACAACACTATAGTTTGATTATGTCTCACAAACACAGTAGCAAAAATATTCTAATTTGCTTTGCACAAATACAATATGCCTGAATCAGGAAAAAATACTGCTTAACTTGGTCAAATGGCAGTAAAATAAGTCATGTTCATCCACATACAGTTTCCACATCCAGAAATTACAGCCACATTTCTGGCAGTGTGCACCATAGATGCCTAATTGTAATAAAAGAATGTCACAATAATATAGTTAATTTTTTGTTTCGCTTACACAGTAGCCACAGTAATGTATTCCAACTTGCTTCACACAAATAAATATTAGTTCAACAAAGCCAGAATTATGACTATCTAACTAAAGCAAATGGCAGCAAATCAGTTATTTTCATGCACGGAGAGACCCATTCCAGCAACTGTATACACTTTTCTTTGATTCAGTTTACTCCAGATATCTGACTGGTAAAAAAGCAATGATCCACAGAAATATATTTCAGTCCCCTTATACTCTCTCTCACAATCTCTGTATCTCTCTCTCTTACACACACACACACACACACACACACACACTCACACACACACACACACACACACACACACACACACACACACACACACACACACACACACACACACACACACACACACACACACACACACCTGGCAAACTGGATGAAAGCAGCACACAAAGCATTATAAAAATATTTAATTAAAAAAATTATCCCATACTCACAGGCCCATCTGCAAGGCAATCAACATTTTTTAGAATTTGGACTGAGGATGTATCAGGCATCAATAACTTGATGCAGTCTTAACCAATTGAGAAAAGGCTACTGGATGCTTCATTTCTCAGGGAGAGCAGTTCTCATAGAAGGGTCATTCTTGTACCCCCAAAATCACAGATGGCAGCTGTAATAATGTGCAACTGCCTTAGTCATTATGGGGCATGCACATATGGCTCTGATGTTTTCAAAATATCCCAATTGAGTCAGATTGGCTTTTTTTTACTTTACATAATTTGGAACTCCATTTATGCATTGTGCATGTACAAAGGTCTGAGTTCCTGAAATGGGAATAATAAAAAGCAAAGAATATAAAATATATTTCCATTTCATTAAATTAAAAAAAAGTGTAGTATCATTACATTTTGCAAACAATCCCTACCCTCAATATATAGCAGAGGCAATAACCCACTGCAAAATGAAAAAAATAGTCAGAGACCTTGGAACCTGGGTTAACAATTCCCGCTTTATCATACAAGTAGCAGCAGTAGTAAGAAAAGTCTTTCTACTTAGGACAACTGATAGCCAAAGGTATATCAGCCCAATCTAAAGAAGCAATGTTTTCCTTATATTTAGCATTGATTAAACTAGCCATTCAGTACAATTCCTCCTTCAGGATGCACCACTCTAGATATATAAAAAACAACTACAGAAGCCCCAAAGGTTCTTAAGCAAGAAGATCACAAGCTTCAAGAGCCTACTCTACTATGAAAAGCTAGAATCTCTGTCCCTTTACTGAGTATCTTATAGACTCTTGAGGGTGTCTATGCCTCACCTACTGTACCCTTACAGACCCTGTTGTATATGATCTCCTGTATGGCCACAAGTGTTATAGCTGCACAAACACCAGGACTAAGAATGCAATATTCACCAGCAAATAAAGTGAACTTGCTAGAGTGATACTTTCATTATGTAATGCCTCCATCATCTCAGGAACAAACTTCCCCTGCTGGTTAAACAGTTTGATACATTATCATCCTTCAAACAAAACCTGGATAATTGGATAGGTCTGTTTCTCCCATATGTTCAATGGACTTTGTAAACCATTGTGTACATAGTCCACTATCTTGAGCCACCAACACTAACCTTTCATCTTTTGTTTTAAATTTACCTCTCCTTAACCATTATTCCATTTGATCCTGAGCAACATGAGGTTGTTCCAAAAGTTTTCTCTACTTGCAACTATGTGTATGCATTTTCCACATTCATTTCTTTCCTTCTCATCTGACCCTTCACCTTATATTCTTTCTTTTGTTTTTTTTGGCGCATTCATTTGCTGAGTGATTTTTATTTACTTCTGCTTTGATTTCCATTCCCACTTACACTGACATGCTTCTGCTAAACTAAGCAGGGAAGTCATCCTAGCCTTATTCTACGCATGTTTTAAAAATTTCGCTATGTTTGGGTCTTGTGAGGTCAGCAAATATGCATGCAGTCCTTTGATTGCAGATCTATATATGTAATAAATTTTGAGGAGGTCCATACATTCTTCAAAATGAGGAATAAACACTGATTTTTATAAATCACTTGATAAGCATGAAGCATTTTTCTTGTTTTCTTGTCAAACTGATCCAATACCTTTTGAGACCAGTCAGTCACTTCAAAACTGTATGTAAGGACAGGAAGAGCAAATTTGTTTATAGTCTTGGACTTTGTAACTAGATCTCAGAGCTGTTTTCAGTATTAATTTTAGTTTTCTAAAATATTCCTTAGTAAGGTTTATCAGTGGTGGCTGGTGACTTCAAATCAAAGGAGAGATGCAGGAGACAGCTGAATGGGTGAGGCCAACATGAAGGGGTGTGGCCAACAAGAAAGGGTGGAGCTATGCTCAAAACCAGAAAAACTGGGACTTTAATTAAATACGGTACCCTGGGTGCCAAACCATCATTATGAGAGTCCAATCAAGACAAAAGTAAATATTTCAATGCATTGGCTACATGACAGCTTACTTAATATCTAGATGAAAATAAAAAGGTTGTAAGGCACAAAAAAATAAATTATCTTTTAAATACATTACTGGAATGCCAGTCAAAATCAAGTATAAAAAACAAGCAGCACTCTACTTAAACCACTTCTCCTTGCACTGCAGTTCTAATTATAATTTATAATCATCTTTATAAAAGTAGAAAATAACATGCTGAAAGTAGCAATCTCTGCGATACCCCCACTTGCAAAAATGTTTCTTATCCAAAAACAGACCTGCTGCCTGACAACAACTATTTACTTGTTTCATGGGAAAAACATGATCAAAGTAAAAAATGAACAGCAAACAAGAAGCGAGCTCAAGATAAATTGCTTAAAAGATTACTGCACAGGTTATGGACCACACATGATAGATTGGCATTCTGTTTAGTTTATGGGTAAAGCCTGCAAAGATAACTGCAAGTCTCTAACAAATGTAATGAGCTTCTGAAAATACTGCATTCCTGTCCTTTGTTACAAATACTGTCAATATGCATTTCAATACATAAGGCTTATATGTTATCTAGTTATGTAAATATTCTCTGCATGGCAACAAAAGAAGACTTTCAATGTTGGTAATTCTTTAACATTATGCTCATTAAAGCTTACTTGCATCTTACAATCTCAGACAAGCTTACCTGATGGTCATTAAAATATTGCTACTTAAACACAGAGCAACAGCCACTGCAACTACATGCATTTTATGAATAATAAGAAGCATAAATCAACAGTATAAAAATATGACAGAAAACCAGAACATTCTGCAAAATCAAGGACAGATGAAAAGCCACTGTAGTACTTCTGTCTACCTTGGATGGGGGGCTACTCTGAACACTTACACTGCATCCTTGCCTTGCATGGACACATCCAGAGTCACTACATGGGGGGTGAGGTGCAACAAGTATGCCACAATTTGAAATGTCTCTGGCTGACAGTGATGGGCCTGACACATTTGTCATACATCTCAACCTCAGAGCAAGAAATCTGGACAAAGCCATAAATAGAAGTGGGACAAAGGTCCAAAAATAAAGACAATTTTTAAATATTGCTCTTATAAACTTAGAAAGATAATAGAATAGTAGGTCTTGCATTAGTATGAATTTTCTGAAGAGTATGAAATCTGAAACTCAAATGTGTGTCATTATTTTCTAACTTCAGTCTTTAATGATTTGCCACAAAACCACAATTTTATGAAAAACGGACCAAAAATGTTCATAGGTTCATAAATTGGTACTAGGCTATCATCCCTAGGGCCCATCTAAATCTAGCCATAACAATTCCTTAGCTATTTCTTCACAGAATATTTACTTCCCTGGTCCCCTGTCTAGCAGGGTGACTTACATGATCCCCGGGGAGAATTTCTTATCTCCCATCCAATCGTCAAGGTTCCTTTTGATGAGGGCCAAAGAGGCAATCAGCTTGACATGTATGGGCAGTCTATTCCAGAGTATGGGGAGTCTCTGGGTCAGGAACCTATCCCTCCAGCATGTTTTGTTCATTGTGATGACCAGGTTTAGATCCCTGGAGCATGTGGCTCTGAGGGGCTGGGATTTCTTTAAGTGTAGCATGTTCAACAGCTCTGGGTTTGACATGGCCTTGCATGTTAAGTAGAGATCACCTCTGAGTAGGCGATATGTGACAGAGTATAGCTGGAGTTTTTTTAGATGGTCAGCATAGAGCATCTGATTTAGGCTTGTGATTCTTTTAGTGAGGTATTTCTGTGGTCTTTCCAGTTGTTGCAGATGTGTTGTGAGGTACATACCAAATGGGGAGTTGTACTCTATAATGGGTCTAATGAGGGATGAGTACAGTAGGACAATGACCTCCTTTTTTCTGGATGAAAAGCCCTTAGTGATGAGGTGTGCCACATAAAAGGATTTCCTGACTGCTGTGGCAATATGGTTGTCGAAGGTGAGACCACTGTCTACCTCTGTCCCTAAGTCCCTTATCACACTTTCAGTGTTTAGTGTACTGCCACTTATGTGGTAATTCATGGGTACATGTTTTTTCCCAAAAGGGATAATTATACATTTATTGGCATTGAGCTTGAGCCTATGGCTCTGGGACCAAGGATCTGTTTCTGTAAGACCCTTTTGTAGAATATCCACATCATTTGGAGATTCAATAATGGCTCCCAGTTTGCAGTCATCTGCAAATTTTGTAGCCAGAGTATTTTAGTGCTGGCCTGTACTTCAGAGAAGTAGATGCCAAACAAGTGCAGTCCCAGTACTGAACCCTGAGGTACTGCACTTGACACTTGTCTAGAGCTGGATTTTGAGTCGGCTACTTTTACAGTGTGGGTTCTGTCAGTAAGCCAGTTGGCAACCCATCGAGTGATGTAAGGATTGATGCCCAGCTTAGTAAGATTGTCTATGATTCCAGAGTGGGGGATGGTATTGAAGGCCTTGGTGAGGTCCAGATAGGCTGTGTGGACCGCCTTTCCCTCGTCCACAGCTCTGCAGACTGATTCGAAGAAATCAATCAGGTTGAGGAGACAAGATCGTCTCTTTACGAAACCAAACTGGGTGGGGTACAGTGTTTGAAGGTTGCCAATGTCTTTGTTTATAAATTCCATGATACTGCATTCCATGGCTTTGCAGATCAGGCTTGTTAGACTGATGGAACGATAGTTCCTGGGATCCAAGGTGGATCCCCCCTTGTGGAGTGGGATAACTGTAGCTGTGCACCACTCATTAGGCATGAAGCCTGAGGTAAGGCTATGATTAAACATGACACTTAGGTGAGGTGCCAGTTCATTATGTAGCTCATGTAGTATACAGCCCAGGATGTCGTCTGGTCCCATGGATGCTGCATTCTTAGCTTTGGACAGTGCGTTTTTTACCTGTGTGATCATGATTACCAGAATTTGGCAATCTTTTGGTATTGAGATGGGCCCTTTAGGGGGTGAGAGGGAGGTGAATTTGGCACTGAATTGATCTGCCAGGATATTGGCAATATCCTTGGGACTAGTATATTTAATGCCATTCTGTTGTAGCTCAGAGCAGATCTGAGCATTGCCATTTAGATTCTTGACATAACTATAGAATGCCTTGTGGTTGTCCCTGGAATCTTTGGCAATTTTATTTTTGGAACTAGCTTTGGAGGATTTTATAAGGGATCTCAGCTTCTTACTGAGGCTGGTAAGGGAGTATTTTGCATCCTGGGATTTTCCTCTTTTCTGCAACAGTTTCTTCCTTCTTTTGTATAGTTTGTTTATGGCAGGGGACCACCAGATTGGCTTCCTTTTTTGGAGGAGAGTGACTTGATTCTATTTGGAATGGCACGATTCATGCACGAGTGGATGTGTTCATACAGTGTCTTAGTGTAGGATTCAGCAGTTGAACTTTCAGTTCCCAACTGCATGGGTGTTATGAAGTTTGTCACTTCTGACTTAAGTAGCATGAAGTTAGCTTTGGAGAAGTTTTTTATGGAGGTTTCCCTACTGGGGGGTGGGGGTGGGATGTGGACATCAAGGGTGATTAGTTTATGGTTAGACATGACCAACGAGGGGGTGACCACTGGTGTGGAGCATCAATCTCCCGTGTTGGTAATGACTGGGTCTAGGATATTTGAGCCCCTGGTGGGACTATGGATTAGTTGATCCAGGGCATTGGAATTTATGAATTCCAAGAACTGTTAATGTGATGTAAAAATATAAAATGCCCACACAATAGAGCTGGGAACTTGTTAAAGAAGGGACACTTTTTAAATATTTGTGCTGTTAACTTGAGCAGCTGACAAAATAAGAGAATCTACATGCATTTCTGAAATAAAAGTCATCTATAACTCTGATCATTACAATTATTTATTAATTGTAAACCTTTCATGTTTTCTTCCAAAATTGCCATTTTGCTGAGGGATTAGTAGGGGGAGAGCAACATTCTGTACCATAATTGAGGACAGTTGAGAGGTTTGAATATACCTAATTCTATAAAGTGATTTATTTGCACATACTTCTCAACTTCTTAATCCAGGAAATCTGGACAAGGCCAAATATATTGGGGGAACGTACAAGCAGTACTAAGAATTGCTCTTGTATAAACTTAGACAGTTGATAGAATAATAGGTCTTGCTTTAGCATGCATTTTTCTGAAGGGTATGAAGTCTGAAACTCAATATCTGTCATTATGTAGTGTCTTCATTCCTAAATGATTTGCCAGAAAACCACAAATTTTATGAGGAAAAAAAACAAAAATAAGAAGCAAAAATCTATTCATTCTGTGAAAATCTGGACATTTGAGAGGTATAGTTCAGCCAGGGCTATCCTTGAGTTTACCACCCTTTCCCCCTCACAAAATCATGGTCAAATGGGGCCTCACCTGCAGCCATTCCAAAGCCTCATTACTTGGCTATTTTGCCCCATTTATCATAAACACTGTAATGTGTATACTGCTTTACTTCTATGATGATTTGGATTTCATTAAAACTTTTATTTTACATTTTACAGCACAAACACTAATAGACATCTGCTAAACAAAGCAATGCAGTCTCACAATGAAAATAGACTTAGCATTAAAGCTTCTCTGCCCTTGAAACTTACATTCATTGATATAGCATTGAAACCCACTGTCAAAGAAAATACATCTGGCCAGTGGCAGATAAAGATTAACTTTGGGCTGTTTTCAAATCATAGGCCCCTTGCACACAAAACATACATGTATTCTTTGATACACCTTCCTGATTGTATTAAATTATAGTCCTTTTATAATACAGTACAGTTGTTAGAGGACATTTTAAATTTATTGTTTTGAACATTTTCCAGTAAACAATGAAACAAAATGCATGCATCAGTAATGACAAAACTGCCCAGTTCTGAACATTTCCATCATAAAAGTCAACTCAAACTTCTGCAATCCACCAGTATCAGTAAATATGCACAATCTCTGCAGAAGTAAAAGTCATCTAAATATTTCCACATTAAAGAGATCTGTAACTAATGAAGAGGTTGCTGTTAGCAAACAACTTTATATTTCATTGTTTCATCTACAAATAATGTGCCTGTTGCCCTTGAGGAATAAATTGCCTATGTTACATTAATAAAAGGAAAAGCTAGTAATATTGCAATAAGGAATGGATGGCAAACTGATAACAGGTTCATAGTTACTAGGTATCTCTGCCAAAGAAGAGATTTTTAGGACTGCAGTATCCACCCCCTTTAAAAGTACAACACAATACAGTACCAGCAATGTATCTACATACTGTGGGAGTAGCTCCCACAGCCCTCTGCATCAAAAGCAAGTATACTACCTGTTGTGCTATTAACAATGCAAGCAGACCCAGTATAAGCAGCACTAAACTTCTCTTTCCCTGAAGCTCTCAGCTCCTTGTAAAATCCACTCGACACTCAACTGTATCTCTCTACTTTGCTGCACAAAAAATCTGGAAAAAGCCAAAATTTATTGGGGGGGGCAAAAGCCCCAAAAACAGGGACACATTTTAAACATTGCTTGTATAATCTAGGAAAGTTGCTAGAATAAAATGTTGTGTTATCACCATGTATTTCACTGCCATGACTTGGCCCCAGGACCCTGTGCATTATAGTCAGACCAACATACCACTATGCCAAATCAACTGTTTCTTGAAAGACAGAAAAACTGAAACTTCACTGGCTATCAATTAGTAAATTCATTTCTTAGAATAGCTCTCAGCCTCTTAGCACAAAACACCTGGACAAAGCCAATAATGGGGGAATACAGCCCCAAACATTTTCACTGAATTCAGTTCTCACCATAGCTCTCAACATCTTAGCATAAAAAACATACACAAAGCCAATAATAGGGAATACAGCCCCAAAAAATAGGGACAAATTTCAAATATTGATCTTATAAACTTAGAAAATTGCTAGACGAAAATGTTTTGTGTTACCATGTTTTTTCTGTAGAATATAAAGTCTGAAATTCAAATGCCTGTCATTATTTAGTGAATTAAAAATCCAGAAAACCACTGATTTTATGAGGAACAGAACAAAAATATGAGGCAAAAATCTGAATAGTTTTCACAAGTGGTGGTGGGTAGGGAATTCAGGCTCTTGCTACCTGCACCCAAGGTCTCAACTGAAAGAACATCTGTCCAACAACTGGATCTACCCATGCCTTTTGAAATCTTAGCCCTCAGTTCTGCTCTCCTTAATTTGGAAACTGCTGTGCTCTCTTCCAACAGTATTTGATTATTAATGTCTGTATCTAGTGTGTTCTAACATTATTGTTATTTTTTTTCTTTCATGGATACACAATTGCGTATTTGTTTACTGTTTTCATATCCTTTGTAATCTATGCATATTGATAATCTTGGTATTGTACTTCTGGAGCTTTTCTCCCCGGGCTTCCACTGAAAATGAGTAAATACCCAGTTGGACTTTCCCAGTAAACAAATGTCAAATACATAAGTAAATAAATAAATAAATAAACACACTTAAATTGGAAAGCAAAAAGCTAACTGGGAAGGCTTTGCATTCTACCCCTGTACTTACATATGCTAATTCCAGGGTATCACAAAAACAACCAAAACAAAATGCTTAACGTGCTAAGGCTTGACTCACTATTCCAAACATACTGAAATAACTGACCCAAGTATTGAACATAAATACTTATGAAATACAATGGGTTACAACTTCAGCAACTGGATGCAGCAAGAAAGTAAGGTGGATAACCTGTTTATTGCAAGAGGGGTTATGATGTAGTTTCCTAGGGTTTTGTATTGTAGCCATTTATTTTTGTATTGTTCATCTCAGATAAGAAATTGGGAAATAGTCTATAGATACCCATACATGCTGACTACAAATAGGTATGTAGCAAAATTACTTCAAAAAAGATGACAAAGTTTTGAAAGGCATTATACAAAAATACATATCTACTGCAGCATATTTGCAAGTAAGCATTTGTTTACTTCTATTTGTTAAATGGGGATATCCAGCTAGGAAATACTGTTTTTAATGAAGTTCCATGGAGGTACTTCCAAAGGCAATACAGAAAGAACAGAAAATGCACATTAAAAATCATAGTGCTTCAGCAGCAGCAGGGGAAAAGCACTGATTAGCATAACTTACCAAGTTCAGGAACATGGACAGACAAAACCAATGTACAATCACTGAATAATGGCAGGTAATACAATAAATACAAGTTTGTAAACAAAGCTCAACAATTATTTAGACTGTCAGAGACATACCACAGCTTCACTATTCTTCCATGCAGGACTAACTTAGTCCTGGCCGGAAGCGGCCATTTAGGAGCAGCATGGCAGTGTGCCATGCATATTAATGAAGGTGCACTGCCTGAGCTCCTAAATGGACATGGAGCATGTACGAGTGCAGGGGGTGTGTCTGAGAGCAGAGCTCTCAGAATATACATGCCCCTGCAGTCAAGAACTAGCAGTTTAGCAATACAAATGAGTGAGACCACTCATAGGTGTTTGCATACCCCCAGCAACACCCCCCCAAGTTTATAAGAGCAATAGTTAAAATATAAAATATAAACAAGCTAATTTTTTTTTATCAAACAGTTAAAATTTAACCATAGGTATGTGGGTTTGCCCATTGCTTAGCTACGTATACTACAGCTTAAATGGCACAAGAGGATAAATATCAAGATATATGCAAATGAAACAGTACTGCAATAGTGTAGTGGGCAGAGCATTCGCCTTGCGAACAGTCATTCCCGGTTTGAGTTTCACTACAATACATTCCATTTCCCATGTCAAATCACTTTATGAACAATATGTTTGTTGCATAACTTACTAAATAACATATATTTGTGAACTGGAGTACTGCATTAAATGCAGATGTGAGGTGTCATTGTCATAATGTTATAAAAAATACACAGATAAACACAAGTGCCCCCATACAGTATATGTACACTGCATCAGGGATACAAATCCAAGGTACAATGTGTAACAAATGATAAATCCATACAGTGTCCAAATCCACCAACTTCCCAAGAACCATTTTACATTTCTGTCTAAATTAGTGTGGGGGTAAGCGGGAGTAAACACTATTAAGCAGTAGTAAGTGGGAGTAAGCATATTTAAGCAGTAGTAAGTGAGTTTATGCCCGTTTGTGCGGGGTAAGCAATGCCCATACAGGTTAAGCAATATTAAAGCTAACTCTCTATAAGCATATTTAACCAGAGGTTAGCATTGCTTACCTTCGTGCAAATGCACACAAGCTTGCTTACAATTGCTTAAAAGTGCCTTAATCACTCTGTATGCAACAGCCACTGTTCTGGCCAGAAATAAAATAAAAAGACATTGCAGGTCTTGAACCCAGGACCCTGTTCACTATAGTCACAGTAGTTAACCACTAAGTCATCACAGCAGTACATAAGATTGAGGTATCACCAAACAGATCACCACTATAGGAAAATCAAACTTAACATGTGAAAGGTATCTATATGCAGTTTTATGTTGTATAACCTACTACATAACATAAATATGTCAACTGGAGAACTGCATTAAGTCCAGATGTGGGGTGTCATTGTAATAAAGTGTTGAAATCCCCTAATAAACACAAGGACTCCATACAGTGTATGTACACATGAATCATGGATACCAAACACATATATAACATATAATGAATAATAAATTAATGCCAAACAGCAAATAGTATGCAAATTAAAAATTAAGTGATGCTAAGCATTGCACAGCCCAGCTTACTAGGTGTAAGCAATGTGTAGGCCAGCTAAATCAGTTTGCCCATTGGTATACCCCTTTAAGCAATGCCAACCTTAGGTAAACAGGTTTGCCCATAGCTTAGCATTTTCAAAACCGTCCAATCATGGCAAAGTGCGGGAAATTGGGTCTATTTAAACCCAACAGGCACTATAACTGGTATGGGAGTGGGAGTGCACTTTTGGGTGCAGCGCTGGGGCATCCAGGAGTCCAAAGTCATGGCAGGACTCCTTGTTAAAGAACCTGACCGGAGACTGCTGCAGGGCCAGTACCAGGGTTCCCAATATAAAGCGGAAGCCTGGGACTGTCTCGCCCATGACCTCACCAGTGCCACTGGCATACCTCGAACTGGTGAGAAGGTCAGGTATCACTATGGTGGGAGGGTGGCCTAATGGTTAAGGTGTTTGCCTTACAAACACAAGGTGCAGGGTTTGAATCTCACAAGGGATAATTGGCTAGGCTTAAAATGGCTCGCAAGGGCAGTAAGCCTAGTACTAACCTATGAACCTATGGTGGCCTGAAACTTAGAAAGAGGGATCTCTTGGATGTGTGGAGTGGATCCAAAAGGCTAGGAGGATGGGGGCTGTCCCAGCCTTCTGTAAGTATCAGTCCACTACCTGTTTAATAATTGTGAGCTCATGTATATTATGGTTAGGTATGGCTAAATAGTCCTCTTATGTCTTTGACAGTGGCAGATGAGTGGGCTGTGAACCAGGAAGCCCAGCGGTTGCGTCACGAGGCAGGTTAATAATACTCTTGCATGTACTGTCATAGGAAATAAATCTAAAAGCAGTAGTAAGTTAATTGCCTGTATAAAACCTGCATTGTTTAAGACATGTACTGCATACACCAGAGAATATGGCAGGAAGAGTCTCATATAGGTTGTATGCAAATAAAAGGACAACAGCCTGACAATAAAGGTTTAACTGATGGACTGCATGTGTTTACTTTATATTATATAGTAATGTAGAGTTGCAATCTCTTAATAGTATTGTTGTATTAAGCACTGTTACCCACACTGTGCTACATAAATAAAATGTGTAGGAATGTCTGTATATGACTTTTGTAATCAGAAGAGGTCATATTGTACAACTGAGAGAGACTTAGAAAACAGTGAAAAGATAGATAACATAATCCAAATAGCACACTCAACCGAGACATGAACTGTTGTATTTTTAGCACACACAGCCATGGTTCAAATCCTGGGAGTGGTAGTAAGCTGTATGCAGAATCATACCCCACAACTGTACAGATATGTCCAGAATGTCCAGTTAATTGGCCCATATCCACTACCTGTCACCTTGTTCCCCTGGCAAATCAGTGGGATGATCCCAGAAGTTTAGGCAGCAAATAATAAAATACAACTGATTGTCAGACATCTATAAGAAAAAAACTGTCACTCTAGCAACTCCCCAAAATGTTATAAGAGTAATAAGCCAAGTATGACCCATCTCCCCCTCATGTTGTGACACTGTGACCAGAGTGTGTACAGTAACAGAGGGAGACATATGTGCATAATACTAATGTGGAATCTGGTAATATGTGTGGCAACATTCAGGTAGTGCTAACAAACATTGCCCCCACAGATCTGTCAGATACAAAAACTGTGCCTAGAAATAAAAGATTGAAATCCTGGACTGGTACCATTTACTCTGGTATTGTATGGCATTGTTAGTGTTGCAGTTGCTCTGAATAATAAGGTATTACTCATCCCTGTCTCCCACACTGTGCTACATAAAAAAAACTGTTGAGGAAATCCTGTATAAGAGTGTTGTAATTACAAGGTCAGATTGTAAAACTACAGGCGACTTATAGACAGAAATCAGAGAAGAGATACACAGCAATAGCTATATAGCACACTCAACTGTGATGGACACTGTTTTATTTTTAGCAGACACAGCCATGGTTCGAATCCTGGGAGTGGTAGTAAGCTGTATGCAGAATCATACCCCTCAAGTGTACAGAATTGTCCAGAATGTCCAGTCAATTGGCCCATATCTGCTGGCTGTTACCCTGTGCCCCTGGCATATCAGCGTGCTAATCTCTGACATGTAGGCAGCATTAAATGTCATGTAACTAACTATCAGGCCTGTACATATTTGGAAAATGTCAATGAAAACAAACCTGTCATTGTACAACTCACCAGATTTTAAGAAGGCAATAGTTAAAATATGCCCTGGTTCACCTGCATGTGGTCAAGACATGCCCAGAGTGTGTGCAATAACAGATGGACAGGTATGTGCATAACATCAACCTGGAATCTGGGAATGTGTGTAGAAACAGGTAGTGTTAACAAACATTACCTCCACAGGTATACCAGGTAAGAGGTGTATACTGCAGGTAAAACTCAGTTAATGTATATAGCTGTCTACGTCCATACCACTGTTCAAACTAAGGCCATAGGGTAGTGTACTAATACCTGTAAGGTACAGATCACAGCACTGACTAGGAAAGTAATGATAACTACGGGAATATACTAGTTGTTAATTGACATCTTTCTCTCCCCCCACCATATCTGCAACAATAAACTAAATGCACAACTCAATCAGTATGTGCTCCATTAAATCTACTGTTGGGACATATGTCTTATTGTTTGATAAATATTTAAATTTGTTTCTATGCATGTGCCATGTTGAAATAATCCCACATTGGTGGCATGCTGCCATCAATGTACCTGCATGCTGTTGTAATGGCCACTGTGGTTCCATATATGCATGTGTTCTGTTTGCTATGCAACTGTTCCATATCTGGTGTTTTGGGTTAATGGGAATATCTATGCATGCTGTTATACCTTATCCTGGAATGTGTTGACTGTTACTACCTCACATATGTTCTAAAACTGAAACACCATAGCATGTTTGGGAAGGCCGGTCCCAGTGTACCCATCTGTCCCACCTCATCTGGCCGTGGCAATGGCACCACCACATCTGGGGCCCACCCGGGAATTCCTCGTCTGCTGGTCTTGCACCACCTTCAGGTGGAACCGACTCAAGGGATGGGGCTCACCCCCCCCCACGGGAGTGGGTGCGGACAGGACAATGTCACCTGTTGCCAGGTCCGGGGTGTGGTATGCAGCAAGCTCCACGGGGGAGTTTGGAGATCTGCTGCACCAGCTTGAGAGCCGTGTGTCTCAACTAGAAATGGGCTGGCCCTCCTACTCAGCCCCCACCACAGCCACCTTCAGGGCCGTGAAGGTGCAGTGGTACTGCCCATGGGTGGGGACCTCAGTCCCACTGTTTCCACTAGGGGGCTCATGGGCTTCTGATTCCCAAACACTGCTCCCCATCCAAGGTGTTTACCCCCCATGTGTGTCATATACCGCCCCTGTATGCTGTCTTGTCTGTCTTGTCTGTTATTCTACCCAATCTACCTCCCCAAATATACCTACTATCCCTCTCCAACAGCCCACCCCCTCCCCCACAGTGAAACAGATCTGCCCTGCAATACAATACCAACTGTTGCAAGTCCCATACCCAGGACCCGACACAACATGGGCACAAGACGTTAACAGTAATCCATCCCACCTGTATGATGTCAGGATGGTATCAATAACATATCATGCAGTACAGTCTGGCTACCATAGGGAATGTACAATGTGGAAGCAATAAACATTCCAAAGATACATATACACACACTCACATATATGCAGATATATATATATATATATATATATATATATATATATATATATAGAGAGAGAGAGAGAGAGAGAGATGTAACTACACATACACACACATAGCTATGTATAGGAAGATACATATTTAGAGGGTGCACACCATATGAACAGCCAGTATTCCTACAGTTGCCACCTTATAATATGGACAGTGTATGAGTCACCCATACAAAAGACAATTGTTGCTTGAAAAATATACCCACAGAGAAGCCAAAGTATATGACACCACACACAAGTTTGCATACATAAAGTTTTATTTGTGTACTATTACAGTTGTATATGCCATGTCATATAGCTGTTTAGACTTTGAAATACATACAAACAGATTAATGCAACTATCAAGCAGATCATTTAATACAGTAATATCACACTTAGCTAAACATATTAGATTGCTTGTATTGCAATTGCCATATGCATGTAAAACAAACTCTCTGCCTGTCATGGGATGTGTAATGGTCTTCTCTGTGAACATATGCTTACAGTAAACACAATACATACATTTAAATGTACCTTGTTTCACATTTCCTGCCTTAAAGAATTCCTTGGGCTACTCCTTATAACATAACATCTATTTCAAAGTGTTCTTCCTTTTGTACCCAAAAGCTGGTGGATCCCCTACTATTTCCTTTAATGCCAGGACGTCCCTTAAAATTGACCAGTGTTGCCTAATGATATTCTTTACTGCTTCAGTGTTCCTATTATAGGTAAGCATACACCTCATTTTATTTGTTTGCGGTCCCCCTCTAACTCTGTCCTGACTCACACTACCAAAATAGGGTTGAAGCCCTCTGCGTAGTCTTTGCTGTTGTATGCTCCTACTAGCTACATGGACTTCAGACTCTGGGTAACCCCTATTTAAAAAGTCAGAGACCATAACATACAATTGTTCGGACATCCTATCATGTACAGTATTTAGTCTAACTACTTGTTGAATCTGATTTTTTTTATATTTCCAAACATAAATGGAGGATGCATGCTATTACGATGCAAGTAATTATTAGACTTAACCTCCTTTCCATTCACATATATGTGGATCCTACCCCACAATATGTGTGGGGGCCACAACAGCACTGGAAGGATGGCAGGAATGGTAGCATGACATAATCACAGGCCACAACTTAACAACAGCTTACTGCATGTCATATGGATAAAGCCTGGTATGTAGGTGGAGGACAGTGGCCTGAACACAGGCCCATATGTGAAATAGTGTTGGCATACACTAAGTTGCTGGTGTTACAGGATAGTCTGCAACATATCCTTAGTCAAGAATATGAAGTCAGAAACACAAATGGATGTAGCCATGTACTGATAGCACTCAATACACACACACACACACACACACACACACACACACACACACACACACACACACACACACACACTGCCAGCGATATAGCTGACACATCTGATTTGCCTTTTTTAGGCAAGGTTCAAATGACAAATTCACCACCATAACAGGAACAGGCAAGAAAAAAATGAGGGTGATGCTACTCAAAGCTAGAAGTCTAAATCTCAAAATGCACTCACTCGAGGCACTCCTTAAAATGGAGAATATTGATATCTGTGCAGTGACTGAGACCTGGTTCAAGGCTCCAGAGAGCACCCCTGCACTATCAGGCTATAACTCATACCACACTTTTCGGCCATGTAACCTGGACCGGAAGACCAAAGGCCGAGGTGTGTCCATATTCATTAAGGATATCCACACCTCCAAGCTAGTTACTCAGCATAATGCATCCAAGGTTATCCAAGTGCAACTAACTCTGGGCAGAACTGCAATCCAAATTGTAGCTTGCTACAGATTCCCCCACCATGCCCTAGAATTTCCACTTCTCTTTTCTTGATGTACTGGAAAATATTAGGGTTCAACCAAACACCCTAATAATGGGTGATTTCAACTACCCCACCATTAACTGGAAAAACTACTCATGTACCAACTCCTTCACTCAACGCTTTCTGGAATTCATAAACTCCAATGCCCTGGATCAACTTATCAACACCCCCACCAGGGGCAACAATAGCCTAGCTCTAGTCATTACTAACATGAGAGACTGGTGTTCCACACCTGAAGTCTATGCCTCATTAGTCCGATCTGACCATAAGCTAATCACCCTAGATATCCACATCCTGCCCCCACCCCTCATTAAGGAAACCATAATAAAAAATTTCTCCAAAGCCAACTTCATGCTTCTTATGACAGAAGTGGTGAACTTCATGACACCCATGCAGATGGACAATACAGTTACGACTACTGAATCCTACACAACTGCAATTTATAAGCACTTACACGAGTGCATGGATCGTGCTATCCCAAACAGAACCAAGACACTATCCTCCAAAAAAAGGAAGCCAATCTGGTGGTCCCCTGCCATAAACAAACTGCACAACAGAAGGAAGAAACTGTTGCAAAACAGAGTAAAATCCCATGAGTGGAGGAGCTCCCTGGTCAGCCTCAGTAAGAAGCTGCAATCCCTGATAAAATCCTCCAGCGCTAGTTATGAACACAAAATCAACACTGATTCTAAAGACAACCATAAAGCATTCTATAGCTATGTCAAGAATCTCAATGGCAATCCTCAGATCTGCTTTAAGTTACAGCACAATGGCACTAAATATACAGACACAACTGATATTGCCAACATCCTGGCAGATAGGTTCAGTGTTAACTTTACCCGCCTCTCACTCCCTAAAAGGCCATCTCTATACCAGAAGAATGCAAAGTTCCTGTAATCACGGCTGCACAGGTAAAAAACACACTCTCCAAAGCCAAGAACACAGTATCCATGGGAGCAGACAACATCCCAGGCTGCGTTCTACATGAACTACAGAACAAACTGGCACTCCACCTAAGTATCATGTTCAATCATAGCCTCACCTCAGGCTTTGTGCCCACTGATTGGCACACAGTGACGGTTATCCCACTCCACAAGGGGGGAGCCACCACGGACCCCGGGAACTACCGCCCCATTAACCTGATGAGCCTGGTCTGCAAGACCATGGAACATATCATCATGGAACTTATAAACAAAGACAATGGTAATCTCCATACTCTGGACCCACCCAGTTTGGGTTTTTAAAAGGCAGATCATGTCTCCTAAACCTGATAGGCTTCTTTGAAGCAGTCACCGAAGCCGTAGACAAGGGTAAGATGGTTTACACAGCCTATCTAGGTCTTGCCAAGGCTTTCAACACCATTCCACATTCTGGAATTATAGATAGGGATAAACTAGATATAAATCCCTATGTCACAAGATGGGTTGCCAACTGGCTCACTGACAAAACCCACACTGTGAAAGTAACAGTCTCCAAATCTGACTTCAGACCAGTGACAAGTGGAGTACTACAGGGTTCAGTCCTGGGTCCTCTCCTGTTTGGTATCTACTTCTCTGAAGTACAGGCTAACACAGAAGGTCTTTGACTAATGAAGTTTGCAGATGACTGCAAACTAGGAGCCATGATCGAAACTCCTAATGATGTGGACATTCTACAAAAGGGCCATACTGAGACAGATGCCTGGTGTAAAGCCATGGCCTCAAGCTCAATGTCAAATAGTGCATTGTCATCCCCTTTGGTAAAAACTCTGTACCATGAACTACACCATAGGTGGTAGTATACTTAACACCGAAAGTTTGATTAGATACCTTGGGACACAGGTGGACAGTAGTCTCTGCTTTGATCATCACCTAGCCACAGTAGTCAGCAAATCCTTCTACATGGCACACCTCATCACAAAAGGTTTCTCATCCAGAAAAAAAGAGGTCATTGTTCCCCTCTACTCATTACTCATTAGACCCATTATAGAGTACAACACCCCGTTTGGTATGTACCTCACAAGACATCTACAACAACTGGAAAGGCTGCAGAAATACCTCACAAAGAGGATTACCGGCCTCAAACAGATGCCCTACGCAGGCTGTCTCAACAAACTCCAGCTTTACTCCGTCACATATCGCCTACTCAGAAGTGATCTCTGCCTAACATACAAAGCTATGTCAAACCCAGAGCTGTTGGACATGCTCCACTTAAAGAAATTCCAATCCCTCTGAGCTACACGCTCTAGGGACCTAAACCTTGTCACCACAATAAACAGAACATGCTAGAGAGATAGATTCCTGTCCCAGAGACTTCCCATACTCTGGAATAAACTACCTATCTATATCAAACAAAGCTCCTTATTAGCACTCTTCAAGAAAAATCTTGATGATTGGATGGGAAATAGAAAATTCACCCCGGGGATCACTTCTGTGCCTCTGCTTGACAGTGGCACAGGAAAATAATTTTCTTGGGTGGCAAAAGCGAGGGTACCTTGTTGGCTGGGCTTGTACAGGCCCTAGGGCTGATAGCCTAGTATCTATCTATGAACCTATGAATCTATGAACAAGACCTGTGTGGTGGACAGACAAAACATAAGAGGCACACCTCTGGCCATCATGTGGATAGGCCCACAGTTGAGAGCTATGCAGCCAGACTGCATTCCATGCTAAACTAGTATGTACACACAAACCCTGTAACACTGGTGCTATACAATGCATATAACAACACTACCCACACTCTGTCTGTAATTCTGGAACCTTATACAAATATGTAGCTGGTCTGAGTCTGCAAGTACTCTTGTAAGAGGTATTGCTACCTGCTGTCTGTAACACTGCTGTCCACACACAGGAAGGATGTCCACCATACAAGAAAGGTAAAGGGACCACGGCCCACATGATGTAGGGATTTATAGTAGTGGGTTGCTATGACAGTGGTAATTGGAAGTACTAAACAGCATGCTGCATGAAGGTAGCACGTGGAGTACACTGATTGGTGCAGAGACCATGACCTGATCATGCACATTATCTACAAAATCCATGCTGCAATCTATTCAAAGCAGCTCAATCGATTTACTGGAGAGAGAACAAAAGAGAAATAGAGAAAGAGAGAGAGAGAGAGAGAGAGAGAGAGAGAGAGAGAGAGTGAAAGAAAGCTAAAGGCAAAACCAAAGCAAAACACAAAAAAAAACACAAAAAAACATCCAGCAAACTATCCAGAACAGACATCATTCCCACAACAGATATGTGAAGAATATCTGCATGTATTTGACTGTAGTAATTGGTCCATAATAATGGGATAAATGATGTGGAATGATTTATATGTGCCATCAGTTGTTGTTGTAATGTTGCAAGCTGAACAACTGCTGTGGACAATAGTGTCTGTCCCTGTGGGTAGTGGGACATACCTGTCAACTGTGCAGAGCAGCATTTACTGACAAGATGTAAGCCATCATAGTGTGTGTTGTGTAATGGAAAACATGTATATTACTGTGGCCAATAGCTGGTGGTGGAAGTAATGCCATTATGATGGGCAAGTGGGTTCCAGAGCCCACCTTTTGCAGGACACTCAAGTTAACATGTAATGTAGCATGCTGAAATGCCATAGGTGTGTAATAGGCTTACCTGCAATCTGTCCCTATTTATACCCCCTAATGTTAGGCTGTGTCCACATGTGGCACCTGTCTGTGTTGTAGCAAGGCAGAATAGTGCCGCAGTGCAGGAAGGAAAGTTAGAGAGTGTGGACCTGTTGTCTGAACATACCCCATACCTCTCTCTCTCTCTCTCTCTCTATATATATATATATATATATATATATATATATATATATATATATATATATATATATATATATATATATATATATGTATGTATATATCTATATTTATTGACTGAACATACCCCATATGTATGTCTACAGATATACAGACACCTATATGTATTTATATATATATATATATATATATATATATATATATATATATATATATATATATATATATATATATATATATATATATATATATATATATATATATATATATATATATATATATATATATATATATATAGGTTCACTACGAAAGACCGAAAACCCACAAGACCAATGCCTGTAATCCTGAGACCAAACTCCCAAAAGACAAGAAGACCGACGGACCACAAGCCTGAAATTCAAATCCGTGAACAATCAACACACATACAGTACACACATGCACATATACACAGTGTCCCCCCATACCCCCCACTTTAATATTCTAACTTTGAGATCGCACAAACACACACACAAGGCAAACTCACACACACACATTACAGTCCCTCACACACACACACCACAGTCACAACACACACTAACACACACTAAAGCCCCTCACAAACACACACACACAAATACTTACCTGAACCACAACACCAGAAGTGTTAACTCAATATCCCTTAACATTGGGATTTTGAATTTCGCACTTCTGGTCTTTCAGTAATGTGGAGTATCGGGCTTCTGGTCTCGGTAATTTGGACGTCGGGATTCTGAGCATTTGGTATTTCATAGGGTACCCATATATATATATATATATATATATATATATATATATATATATATATATATATATATATGTATATATATATATATATATATATTTATATATATATATATATATATATGAACACATCTATGCAACTCATAATATATATCTACACATAATGTATATGAATGTATGTCCCCTAAGCTATGTATGAGGGAACATCACACATATCAATACACACACACACACACACACACACACATGTATATATATATATATATATATATACATATATACATCAGTAAGTGTGTGGAACATAGATGGTTATGTCATGTGTGAACCCCTTGTTGTGACCACATTGCCCTTGTCTGTGAAGGATAGATTGGGAATTTGGGGAAGGATAGCAGGTATATTTGTGGAGGTGGGCTGGGTTGGTAGATAGAGAAGACAGCCTACAGGGGCAGTATAAGACACATGTGGTGGTTAAACACCCTGGATGGTGAGTGTCTTCTGCGATGTGGAAGCTCCATGAGCCCCCATATGGAAACAATAGGAACAAGGCCCCCATCCATTGCTAGTCACAACATCAGCTTCATGGCCCTGAAGGTGCCCGGGCTGGAGGATGAGTATGAGGAGCATGTGGACCCTG
The DNA here is from genome assembly GCF_019279795.1 of Protopterus annectens. Classification (NCBI taxonomy): domain Eukaryota; kingdom Metazoa; phylum Chordata; order Ceratodontiformes; family Protopteridae; genus Protopterus; species Protopterus annectens. The sequence goes on from NC_056730.1 coordinate 2,126,692, forward strand.
TGATTGTGTACTGAGGGCCTCAAGGTGCTGTAGCACATCCCAAAAGTCTCTGTGAAGCTCCCTATGCAACAAACCCTGGACCTGACCTCAAGTGACAGGATCATGTCCGTGTGTGCCTCTGGGGGGAACACCATCCCCTGAGGTGGTTTCACCTGAAGGTAGTGCAGGACCAGTAGTTGAGGAGGCCCCAGGTTGGGTCCCACATGTGATGTGGCCTGGTAACATGGCCAGATGAGGTGGGAGAGGTGGTTCTACTGGCAACTGTTCCCTAAACATGCTATTGTGCCACTGTTATAGAACATATGTGGGTAGTAATAGTCCACACAATCCTGGATCATGTCTAACAGCATGCATAGATATCCCCCATAACACATAACGACAGATGTGCAACAATCACTTAGCAAACAGACTACATGCATATATGGAACTATAGTGGCCCTTACAATGGCATGCAGGTGACATTGTCTGTAACAGGCCAGCAATGATAGTGTCCCCACTGGGAACATGGCTACAAACACACAGCACAAAATGTGGTACAATATGATATATGTCCCAATGGTAGGTATGCTGTAGCCATACCTATTGAGTTGTATGATCAGATTGTTGTCACAGATATGGTGGGGGGGAGACAGAGATGTGTATAAAGAACTATGGTAACCTTGCTGTATGAGTTGCTCAGACCTCTTTCCATCTTTATGTCTTTCAGGCAAGATGTTGCATGGCAGACTACCTGTCTGTTTAGTGGATGAAAATGAGGTCATCATCACACACCTGGTACAGCACTGCCAGGTGTTGTTCAGCAGAACAGCCCAAGAGCAACAGGAGCGACCTGTGGCACGATCTTGTCCAAAGGTTCAATGATGTCAGCCTGCATAACTACAGTTATGAGCAGGTCTGGCATCATTGCAGTGACCTACTTCACAATGCCTGTCAGCATGCTGCTGCAGTCTGGGGGGATCACCTTGCAATGGGGGGTCATGCCATCCATCCCCCGACACGTGTTGAGGAGCTCCTTGCCAGCCTCGTGGCACTTGCGTGGCACACACACAACTGGAGGAGAGTATAGTGGAGATGGGTGCTACCCACACACAGTCAGAGGAGCGTGCACTGTTGTCTATCCATCTGCATCTGTACAGGTAGATCATGCATATGTGAGATGACATATATATATATATATATATATATATATATATATATATATATATATATATATATATATCTAGTCTGTTGCTGTATAGTAGTAATAAACAGATGTGCATAAGCTGTAGTATTGTGGACTTGTACTGTTGATGTACTATAATGCTGCACCCATCCTGTACCAATGCCACAGCTGTGGCTACTGACATTACATCTCTCACACACTTATGTAGGTCCTTCTGGTATACCGCCAAGGCATCCAAAAAACAGCTGTAAGGCAGTTAACCAGTTCTCAGTTACAAAATCAATTCCAAAAAGAAAAGGAAAACTGGAAACACTCTAAAACAACAAATGTTTAATCCAAATTCAAGTTCGCAAGTAAACACTTTCACCTTCAAGGCTTCTTCAGGCAAAATAAATGCTATCAATTAAACAACATAACTTAAATCCATTTTAAAAAGTCACATGACTCTAATTACACATTTTGATGCTGCATATTTAAATAAGGCTTTAAAGTAAAACTGTCATTAAGACCAGGTGGTACAAACACTCTCATTCTTAAAATCCATCTCATCTCTTCATTTTCAGTTAAACGTTTTATATTCCCACCCTGCAATGGTCTATAAATTACTTTTAAAATCATAAACTTAAAACTATGTTTATCACCTTTCTCTATAATGTGTTTACTAAGAGCATTTGTGACTACTCTATGTCTAATATCACTGAGATGACAAGCTATATGCTCTTTAAATTTCCTGTTTGTCATACCCACATAAAAAGCATCACAGCTATCACACTTAGCTAAATATATTAAATTGCTTGTATTGCAATTACCATATGCATGTAAAACAAACTCTCTACCTGTCATGGGATGTGTAATGGACTTCTCTGTGAACATATACTTACAGTAAACACAATTCATACATTTAAATGTACCTTGTTTCACATTTTCTGCCTTAAAGAATTCTTTGGGTTGCTCCTTATAACATAACATCTGCTTCAAAGTGTTCTTCCTTTTGTACCCAAAAGCTGGTGGATCCCCTACTATTTCCTTTAATGCCGGGACGTCCTTTAAAATTGACCAGTGTTGCCTAATAATATTCTTTACTGCTTCAGTGTTCCTGTTATAGGTAAACATACACCTCATTTTATTTGTCTGCAGTCCCCCTCTAACTCTGTCCTGACTCACACTACCAAAATAGGGCTGAAGCCCTCTGCTTAGTCTTTGCTGATGTATGCTCCTACTAGCTACATGGACTTCAGACTCTGGGTAACCCCTATTTAAAAAGTCAGAGACCACAACGTCCAATTGTTCGGACATACTATCATGTACAGTATTTAGTCTAACTACTCATTGCATCTGATTTTTTAAAATATTTCCAAACATAAATGGAGGATGCATGCTATTATGATGCAAGAAACTATTACACTTAACCATTTAGTCACATGGTGATTTCACTGAGTATGGCATGCTTTTAAGTGAATCTTTTGGTAGACTAGCAGCTTTTGAGAAGAAATTGGCTGCTGGCAAGAAGAAAAAGCTACAAAGAGATCTTATAGACTTTGAAAAGGGGAATGTCTTCATTTGGCTGAAGGAGAGAGTAGAAACCAATCAGCATGTGCGTTCGAACAACACAGAACCGCCCTGTTGCAAGAACCACCCTTATTTATTTATTTATTTATTTATTTGCAGTTGGTTTACCAGGATAGTCCATTGGGCCAAAAGAACCCGTTTTCAATGGAGTCCTGGGAAGAAAAGCTCCAATACAGACAAAATTAGGTACATAAAAACTACAATAATGATTATACAGAGTAGGAGATAAAACTTTTAAGCTCAAAATTCAAGAAGCATTCAAAACAATACAATCTGATGAGGATTAATGCGAGGTGAATAAGTTGAAAACAGTAATGTGATATACATTCAGAGAAGTTGTTCAGAAGGAAACATAAAATTACATTACAGAGTAGATATTCTGAGGGAACATAAGCTTTGTTAGGTAGAGTTAAGTATCATAAGCGTGAAGGAGGATGGGATATCATAGATTTATGAGGGGAGGAGCAAGAACAATCCCATTGGGACCTTAGATATGTATGAAGAGATTTTTTGAACATGCACTGGTTAGAGGTGGTACGAATGGATGGTGGAAGTGAGTTCCAGAGACGGGCAAGGTTAAAAGACAGTAAGTGTTTGCCTGGGGGATGAGATGGTTTATATACTTCTAGTAGGTTTTGATTGTTGGACCGTAAGACTCTATTTGTAGGTGCATTTTGAAGGCAGAAGACAGGGAGGGACAAGTCAGCTGTATATATATGAGTTGATTTGGTAATTTTTGTTATAACAGGAGGAAAGCTGTTTTTAGAGAGGTCTGAAGATTAGTTAGTAATGGAGAGAAGGGAGGGATGAGAAAAGAGGAAGCGAGTGATTTTTGAGAGAAGCTAAGGTATTGGTTCTGACGGTAAGAGATACCCTTTTTTTTTTTTGTTTTTTAATATTTAGTTGTAGATGGGAGTTGTAACTAAGCTGATTATCAATTTGTACACCTAGTAGCTTAGTTTCAGACACTAGTTCAAGGGGTGAGTTATTTAGGCTGGTAATTGAGAAAGAGTTTATATTGAAGGGAGTGGATTTGGAGGGGGTGAATACCATAAGTTTTGTTTTGGAGGCATTGAGTGCTAAGTGATTTATTTTCATCCAATGTTCAGTAATTGAAAAAGCTTCCTGAGTAAGTTTTTGGAGCATAGAGGAGGAGGTGGCAGAGCAGATAATAGTAGAATCATCTGCATATTGGATGATGTTTGCAAATGGGATGGATTTGTGAACATCATTGATAAATATATTAAAGAGGAGGGGACCAAGAATAGATCCTTGGGGTACTCCAGTGGGGGTACTAGGGAATGGGGAAGTGGCCTTTTTCCATATTACAGCTTGGTATCTATTTGATAGATAGCTGGAGAACCAATTTATGGAAGAAGATAGTGTCAAAGGCCTTGGAGAGGTCAAGTAGTAATCATGTGCTGTGTTAACAGTCTCAAGAAAGGACAAGAGGGCTGTCATAGTGCTGTGATTTGACCTGAATCCGTGTTGTGTAGGGGTTAGCAGGTTGTTATCTAAGAGATATGGCAAGAGTTGAAGGTGGATACACTTTTCCAGAAGTTTAGAAATGGGGGACAGAACAGCAATAGGACGTTACAATTGTTGCCTCCTTTATGCAGGGGGATGATGAAGGCTTGCTTCCACAGTTGGGGCATAGTGCATTCATGGATGGAATGGTTGATTAAAATGCTAATATACTTAGGAAGTAAGAGGGAATGTTGTCAGGGGCATTAGTACATGGCTTCAGTTTCTGAAGGAGTTTCTTTATAGGGGAAGTGAGCATAGGTTTTAATGAAAATAGAGAGGGATGGAGAGAGAGAGAGTTTGAGGAGGGTACAGGTGATGGGGCAGTTAGAGTAGTGGATAAGGTGGAAGATAGGCAGTGTGAAGTAGAGTTGGAGATAGGGTTGTTTGTGTGGAGCATGTGAAGGAGGAGGTGAGTTTGCTAATAGAGTCGATGAAAAAGGAGTTGAACTGTGTAGCTAAATCCAAGTCTGGGATATTTGGGTCTGGGGTTGGGGTGTGTGGTTTGCTGGGGTTAAGGAGGGTAGAGATCCCTTTCCAGAATCTTTGAGGGTTAGTTTTATTATTGTTTTGGAGTGTGAAGAAGTATTTTTGTCTATCAGAGATTATTAGCTTTTTTACTTTATTTCGAAGGGTTTTATATGCAATATGTTGTTCTGGGGTCTTATTTCTCAGATAGAGTCCCCAGGCTTTGTCTCTAAGGCGCATGGTTGATAGTGTGGCATTGGTTAGCCAGGGGGCTGAATTTGTTTTTATTCTTTTTGTTCTTAGAGGGGCTTGGGAATCAAGTATTCCTAAGAAATTGGAGTTAAAGTAAGCAACTGCTTCTTCTAAGGGCAGTGTCTTTAGATTGTTCCAATTAATTGCTTTCAGGGAATCTATGAAGATTGATGGGTTAAAGCTTTTGTCATTGCGAGCAGTGATGTAGTTGTGGGTGCGGTTGGAGATACAGGGAAGTCGGTGAGTGAAAGTAGGCAGATGATCACTAAGAGGGTCGGGAAGGGTAGGTGTGACACTAGAGTCCAGTCAAGGATGGTGCCACTGGAGGGGTCCTTTGATGGGTGGGTTATGGTGTTGATTAGCTGAGAAAAGTTATATAGGTTGATGTTGAGAGGGTTGGTTGGAGACTGGATGGAGGCCCAGTTAATATTTACATCTCCTAAGATTATGGTTTCATAGAGGATATTTTCAAGTGTAGAAATATTATCCCTGGGGATGTAGAGGATGCTAGGCATATGTATTTGTGCTTATTAACTTGTAGGAGAGAGGAGTATTTCGTTATTAAATGTAGGGGTAGGTTTGTCATAGGGGGTAACTAGTAAGGAAGAGGAATATAGGAGAGCAACTCCACCGCCTTTCTTTTGGGTCCTGTCTTTTCTAATGATTGAATAGCTGGGTGGAGTTATTTCAGAGTCTTTTATAGAGGGATTTAACCAAGTTTCTGAAATAGATAGTATGTCAGGTTTGTTATGCTTGAGCCATGCATGGAGGGTTGGGACTTTATTCACTATACTTTGTGAGTTTAGAGAAGTAAAGAATATAGGCTTGTGTGAGGAGGAAGAGGAGGAGGGGCCAGGGTTGGGATGGATATCACCAGATAAAAGACTGGTAATGAGATGAAAGATTGGGTTCAAAAGATAGTTGAGTAGAGTAAGAAAATGATTTGGGTCTGCTGTGATGGTCAAGGGGTGTTTAGTTACTATAGGGATATAGTTTTTCTGAGAGGAGAAAACTTTGAATGAGAAGGTGAGGAGCTGTGAAGATGGGGAGATAGGAGAGTGCAATTTTGAGAGAGGGGAGTTCAGATGGTTGGTTGTATGATAAAGTTGTGAATGGTAAGAAGTATGAGGTTGGGTGAGATAATAAAGATATGATAGTTTAAGAGAAAGTAATAGAAGAATAAAGATGGATGAAGGATTTAGAGGCATGTTGAAAAGGTTGCTCCGTATTAAGTGTTATAGTTGTCTTATATATGTTGTAAGTTTATTGTGCAGGGGGATGAGAAAAAGCTTGCCAAGGTTGAGTAGAATAAAGAGTAGTAAGAGTGGAGCTGGATGTAATTAAGGTAGGTAATTGAGTGAGAGTTTTAGAATAGAGATGTATTATTATGTATTAGCTGTGGGCGTGGTTACAAATTGGATAATAAGTTGTTGGGGGTGTGTCTATGGTGTTGAGAGTTGATTGGTGTAGGGAGGAAGTGGGTGTGGAAACAAGAGGTGGGATTTGGGGCAGGGTAGGGAGTGTAGAGCCCGGCGGGGCTTAAACGAGAAACCAGGAGAGGATCGAGAGTCAATCAGTGGAGCATAGGATATAGGAGAGTAAGTTGTAGCTGGGTAAGCAAGGTTTCTGTAATTAATAGGTAGTTTGGGCAAAAGTATGAATGAAAAAGTGAGGAATTCAAGTAATAAAGGAGGAAAGCAAGAAGTGAGTGAAGAACAAGTAATGTATAGTAGGGAGGGGACACCCTCTAGTGGCCAAATGCAGAAATGCACTGGGTCGACTAAGAAGGTCTTGGGACTAGATAGGATGGAATATGGAGGAGCAGGAAAAGAACTCAGTTAAAGATGGGAGAGAGAATGGAGAGGGAGAAATGAAAAGTGTTTAGGCTGCTGGCTGTCCTGGCATATCAAGCAGGAGTTACAATGGTAGAACAAGTGGCAACAGATGTACATACATTCACAGTGTCCTCTGGGATACACTTTTCCAAATTCCAAAATAGGGATTGATGCAGCAGAGCAGTATGTCTCTTAAGTAAAAATGTGGATGGAGTAGCCCTTGCTACAACTAACTGAACAAGGAGAATTTCCTGCTAGCTCATCTGTTAATAGTCAGTTAACAGTGGAAATAATGCCAGAAGTGGCACTAAAGATGGAAGAAGAAGGGGTATCTAACAAAAGAATTGGTTTGCAGAGTGGTGTAACAGGGCGGTTTGCTACACACAAGTTACCAGTTGACGTCATGGCTTCTGTGTCAACATTTATAGCTGCAGGAAAAGCCGTTGCAGATGGGGATGAGTTAAACTCACCAGCTGGGCAGATGACAAAGACACCACCACAGGGAGGAAGATTGAAGCGAGATATACCAGCATGCGTGGATGCTGTATGCATGAATGCCTTGGACCCAGTGGATTTTCCACTTCTCCTCAATCAACCCCTGCCCATGCCGAATCTGAGAACGAAGATGCACAGCCTAGCAAGCAGAGTGATGAACGAGGATTCCAGCAGGCCTCCCTTCACAAGGAGCCAACTAATCAAGTAAATATGGTATTTAACTTATCCTCACATGTGCTTACACAAGCAGAGCTATCTGTGCTTAACAAAGGATTGTCATTTAACTTATCCTCACATGTACTTACACAAGCAGAGCTACCTGTGCTTAACAAAGGATTGTCATTTAACTTATCCTCACATGTACTTACACAAGCAGAGCTATCTCTGCTTAACAAAGGATTGTCATTTAACTTATCCTCACATGTGCTTACACAAGCAGAGCTATCTGTGCTTAACAAAGGATTGTCATTTAACTTATCCTCACATGTGCTTACACAAGCAGAGCTATCTGTGCTTAACAAAGGCTTGTCATTTAACTTATCCTCACATGTACGTACACAAGCAGAGGTATCTGTGCTTAACAAAGGATTGTCATTTAACTTATCCTCACATGTACTTACACAAGCAGAGCTACCTGTGCTTAACAAAGGATTGTCATTTAACTTATCCTCACATCACAAGCAGAGCTATCTGTGCTTAACAAAGGCTTGTCATTTAACTTATCCTCACATGTACGTACACAAGCAGAGCTATCTGTGCTTAACAAAGGATTGTCATTTAACTTATCCTCACATGTACTTACACAAGCAGAGCTACCTGTGCTTAACAAAGGATTGTCATTTAACTTATCCTCACATGTACTTACACAAGCAGAGCTATCTGTGCTTAACAAAGGATTGTCATTTAACTTATCCTCACATGTACTTACACAAGCAGAGCTATCTGTGCTTAACAAAGGCTTGTCATTTGTACCATCTGCAGTATCAGACATTTCAGAAACATTGACTGAGGTTAAATATTTTATACATAATTTATGTCTGAAAACATGTTTTACGAATGCTGATGCTGGTTATTACATAGCTAATGGTTTAAGATGAAGTAGTATCTTTGTGCCATTTAATAATGTACACTTGCAAGTTTTTGAAAAGATGGTAGAACACGACATATATAATTTATATATGAAGAATAATGTACCCACATTTTACAATTTAACTAAGGAAGATAATGCTACTATTCACTCTTTAATAAATAATTCAGACCTTGTAATAACAAATGCAGATAAAGGAGGAGGCATTGCCATAATGATTAAAGATTTTCACATGGAAAAAATTAAGCTTATGTTACAAGGGGTTGAATATAGTAACATTACACAGAGTGAATGTAACCGCATATGTCTCAAATTAAAGGAAGCATTGAATGTTTTTCATGATAGTGTTAAGCTTGATGATAGAATGTTTGACTATTTGTTTGTAGAAAATCCAAAAATACATGTTATTTATGTGATACCTAAGCTGCATAAGGATCGGACTAGCCCACCCATGAGGCAGATTGTGTCTGCTCGTGGATGGGTAATAGAACCCCTGTCTAAGTTTCTAGAGAAAAAATTTAAGACCTGTATTAGAGACAAGAGAAACTATTTTAAAAGGCACTAACATCTTTTTGAAACAGTTGTACGAATCGTCAAGTGGACATCTTCCTATTGGTTCCCATATGGTGACAATGGATGTTGATTCATTGTTTACATCAATACCTCATATACATGGTGTTGAATGTGTCAGAATATTCTTGGAGTGGTTTTCAGACTATGAAACTGAGAAGATCAGACTATTTTTTGACCTATTAAAAATGGTTTTAACATCAAATATTTTTATTTTTGACACTTGTCTGTATTATCAAGAAAGAGGAGTAGCAATGGGAACAGCAGTTGCAAATACTTATGCGAATATTGTCATGTACATGTGGGAAGAGACATACGTGTTGTCTTCGACTAATCCTTTTAAGAAGTGTATTTCTTCTTCTTCTTTTGGCTTTTCCCGGTTAGGGGTCGCCACAGCGAATCACCTGTCCGCTCATGATTGGCAGTGGAGTTTTACGGTGTCGAGTTGCCAGCCCGGCACCCAACCTTCCACAGAAGGCACACACACTCACACCTAGGGCCAATTTAGAGTGTCCAATCCACCTACAGCATGTCTTTGGGATGTGGGAGGAAACCGGAGCACCCGGAGGAAACTCACGCAACCACAAGGAGGACATGCAGACTCCGCACAGAAGGCACCCCAGCCAAGAATCGAACTGGAGAACCTCTTGCTGTGAGGTGGCAATGCTAACCGCTGCACCACCGTGGCCGCCCAGAAGTGTATTAATTTTTATAAAAGGTTTGTCGATGATCTTTTTGTTGTGCGGGAAGGTGATCAATATGAATTTGAACAGTCTATATTATACGTTAATGGAACTACTACTTTTTTAAGATTCAAACATGATCTATCTAAGGACCAGATTACGTTCCTTGATGCAAAATTAATGAAGGATGAGCAGGGTATAGTATATACAGAACTATACAGAAAGTGTAATAATTACTTGCATCGTAATAGCATGCATCCTCCATTTATGTTTGGAAATATAATAAAAAATCAAATGCAATGAGTAGTTAGACTAAATATTGTACATGATAGGATGTCCGAACAACTGGATGTTGTGGTCTCTGACTTTTTAAATAGGGGTTACCCAGAGTCTGACGTCCATGTAGCTAGTAAGAGCATACAACAGCAAAGACTAAGCAGAGGGCTTCAGCCCTATTTTGGTAGTGTGAGTCAGGAAGAGTTAGAGGGGGACAGCAGACAAATAAAATGAGGTGTATGCTTACCTATAACAGGAACACTGAAGCAATAAAGAATATTATTAGGCAACTTTGGTCAATTTTAAGGGACGTCCCGGCATTAAAGGAGATAGTAGGGGATCCACCAGCTTTTGGGTACAAAAGGAAGAACACTTTGAAACAGATGTTATGCTATAAGGAGTAACCCAAGGAATTCTTTAAGGCAGGAAATGTGAAACAAGGTACATTTAAATGTATGAATTGGGTTTACTGTAAGCATATGCTCACAGAGAAGTCCATTACACATCCCATGACAGGTAGAGAGTTTGTTTTACATGCATATGGGAGTTGCAATACAAGCAATTTAATATATTTAGCTAAGTGTGATATCTGTGATGCTTTTTATGTGGGTATGACAAACAGGAAATTTAAAGAGCATATAGCTTGTCATCTCAGTGATATTAGACATAGAGTAGTCACAAATGCTCTTAGTAAACACATTATTGAGAAAGGTGATAAACATAGTTTTAAGTTTATGATTTTAAAAGTAATTTATAGACCATTGCGGGGTGGGAATATAAAACTTTTAACTGAAAATGAAGAGATGAGATGGATTTTAAGAATGAGAGCATTTGTACCACCTGGTCTTAATGACAGTTTTACTTTAAAGCCTTATTTGAATATGCTGCATCAGAAGGTGTAATTAGAATCATGTGACTTTTTAAAATGTATTTAAGTTATGTTGTTTAATTGATAGTATTTATTTCGCCTGAAGAAGCCTTGAAGGTGAAAGTGTTTACTTGCAAACTTGAATTTGGATTAAACATTTGTTGTTTTAGAGTATACATCCAAGGCAGCAGCCTGTAGCTGGTGAGTATGTTTTTTGTTCAGGCTTGCCAGTGCACTGGTCATGTTATGGCTATGGTATATTCCATGCACACATTTAACACACTTACCCATATTGCATGCCATACATGTTCACGTATTGTTGCTGCTAACTGCACTGCATCATAGTGGTGACCATGATGGTGTATCTGAAGGGTATGTCAGACTCCTGCAATATAATTAACATCCTGTCATTGTAAAATGTATCTACAGAGATGAACATAATGGTGGGACAAATGGCCTACAGTAGGGGCATGTGTGAAACATCACCCTTATACACTGCTACAACAGTGTATATACCAGTATTACAATGGAAACTGTTGCAGATCTGCACTATTGCATATCATAATACTGTGGTCCACAACCCTTAAAACCTGCAATGCTGTCCCAACATGAGCAATGAGTGCATAATATGGAATCGTAGGTTAGGGCAGCAAATATAGGGAATACATACCTTCCCAAACACTGGAAGCATATGTGAGCACACACTCCAGATAAAATATAGTGGAAGCAGCTGTTGAGGTACTGACTGCATGCATTTGTCATGGAAATGCACCTTCTAGCAAGTACACATCCCCAATGTCACACCAAGTATTAGTCTGCTATCCAAGATGTTTGCCCATCAAATGTGCCCACTTACCTGCAACAGAGCAGCTGTGGCTTGCACACGTCTTACATGACATGGTGGGGGCCCCATACCCAACAGATAGCACCCAAGAGCTGGACATGTAGCTGTACCTTACCATTGCATATACCATGGCAAACAGTGCAGTCATTTAAGTGGCGGGGATGTATGGGACAGGAATGATGTGGGATATAAACAGACGGCCATCCAAGACAGATGATGTCACATGTAGCAAACTGGTCATGTGGGCTGCCTAGTAACATGCCACAACACTAAGGGAGTTGCAGGAATATCTAGCAAGTACTGGCTGTGCAGTACCCATGTCACCAATTGCCTAGACTCTGCAAACATGTGGCCTATGGGTTAGGTTAATCAGATGTGACAGTTGTACCACATGAAACATCAGCCAGGCCTCTCTATAGTTAGTGTATGCATAACAGAAGAGGTTCCAAAAAGTCATGTGTTGCAATGTGCACTGGTTTACCATGACCACGTTGGAAACCTACAGACAGTATCATGTAAGATACATGTGCTGCACAACCAACGCCTCACTCCACCTCAGGCCCACCATCCCCATCTATATCATGCCGGTGCCAGTGTACACCTGTATGCTTGCCATTCATTAGCTGAGACTGGGCTGTTACACATGGTGCTCAGTGTTTGGGACACTGCAAACTGACACACATGTGCAGGCCATTGTTGTCAAGCATCTGCAAAAAGGCTGAAGATGGGTAGGGGTTATCATCACGACACACTAGTGCACTGCAGCAGGGATCCACAGGATGCTATGAATGGCTGTGTCTGCACACAGTCAGGGTCAGGAACTGTGACAGACATAATCCTGACTCCACAGCAATAGTGACGGCAGTTGTGAACTCAAAGGGATGTGCAGATGGGTTGACATTGCAATCATGCAGAGTTGGGGGACATGTGTAGGGCAGACTGACCATATACTGGCAAATGCAGATGGCCCATGCTAGTATACCCCTTCCAGGAATAGTGACTGCTGTAGTACACATAAATGTAAGTGCAACAAACCATCATGATAAGGGCGTGCACACATATGCACCCACGAAGTGTATGTATTTCAGTCAGCATCAGCACAACTAACACATTTGTTAGTCTCTGCATTAGATTGTACAGGACATATGTCACATACCAGGCTCATGTAATGTTAACGTATGCAGTAATGTGGTCCCATGGCATATCAAGGAAGAGGGCATCATTTCAATAAGGGTGTGTACACTCCCCATAGCCATGGTAAGGTTTGATGGTTGTCAGTGTAATAGTATCGTATTGGTCATATGTGCACCGCTGATGATGACATCTGTAAATCAGACATCAGGCATTCACAAATGACATCTGTCCACATATCATCTCAGGTATGTGTCGGACAAACACATAGGGGCTGTGAGCATTAGAGCAGACACAGTAATACACATTCAACAATGGTGTGTACACCTGTGAGGTATGGTGCAGAGTACATGGCAGGGTGCAGAACCGGTGCACAGCAATACTGTGTACATGGGTGCAGTGTTTTCCAGGGGAAGGGGCATCACCTACTAACACAGGCCATGCATCACGCACATGTATGCTGTTGCTAGCATGGCTTGACTATAGCTGCACTGCATACTGTTGAGCACCATATGTTATGCATGTTGACAGATGGGTAATGGGAGGTCTGTATGTGCTATCTTTCTGCAACCTCACCTGTAGGTGTGTGTGTGTGTGGGGGTATTTTGTCTGTAAGTGCAATCTGGTGGAGTGGAGAGGGGTTGATGCATGTAGGATGCATGTGTGTGTATGTGTGTGTTTGTGTGGTTGTCCATGTATGCACATGTGTGATTGTGGGGTTGTTCATACATCAGTACTACCCTTTGGAATTGTGCAATACATGGACATGGACTGACATGTGAGACTCCAGGAATGCTTGTCTGATATGTAATCTCAGGACAGCTGATAGTATAATAAGGTCTGTAGCATGGAACATGCACTGGGAGGGAAAATAGACACTAGGTATACTGTTAAAATTGCAATCAGCAGAAAGGTAAAAGACTACCCACGTATGCAGCACTACAAGATGCATTGGGGAATTACTACACAACACCAGGGAGTGTATCCATATATTACTTTTGTCCACATAATAAGTTGATTGAGCAACAGATCTTGCATCTACTGAGCAATAGTTACATATGACACTCCAGTGTGTGACCTTATTGAGTGACCGTAGTAGCCTCTAACATATGGGGGCCATGCATTAGAAGAATGATACGTTAAATGATTGGTATTAATGAGTGTATGTTCAAAGTAGACGAGGATGGGGGGGGAAACTAATGGGTGGAATAAAAGACAGTCGAACCTTAGGACAGGTAGTATTTATGGTGAATGTCTAGTGTGTGTGTGTGTGTGTGTGTGTGTGTGTGTGGTGTGTGTGCTGTGTGTGTGTGTGTGTGTGTGTGTGGTGTGTGGTGTGTGTGTGTGTGTGTGTGTGTGTGTGTGTGGTGTGTGTGTGGTGTTAAGTTATGTTTTCTTTGTGCAGGTGTGGCAGTGCACATGCACAAGACAGTGTGATATCTGTGGCTGCTGTGTCTGGACACAGCAGGCATAGCTGGATGTCCAGCAGGGCACCACATAGGCAGATGTGTACCAGCTCATGGGAGGAGGCTGCTGGTCATCATGCCCTTGGCAAAGTGCCACATCTGGTACCACCCAGATGCATGTTTCAGCAAAAGTGGGGGTGCAGGCACATATGGAAGTGTACACCAGACAGGGTCTGAGGCTGCAGAGGGCTGCTTTTTCATCTTTAAATGACAACATCCATGATCTTGCAGGTGCCCGCAGTGATTATACAGAGCTCATGGATAGATGGTTGAGTGAGATGGTGGGCCTCATCGACTGTGGATTTTCTGTGTTAGAGCATGTGGTGGGAGTGGGGCGATGGCCGCATGGACGTAGGCCAGCAACACCAACATCTGGCGTCACGTGCAATGCAAAGGACACCAAGCCTTCTGTAGTGGCAGTACCAGCACTGCAGCAGCAGGGCAGCTGCTAGACACCAAGCAGGGAGAGGCTGTCCACACACCACCACAGGGGAGGCCCTCATGGCTCCTGGCCAGTCCCAAGCCAGACCTGGTTTTCCAGGGACATATGTCATCATCAGGTAGTAGTAGTATTGAGCCTGGGCCTGCTGACATGCCTATGGAACCCCTTTGCAGGCATCCGCGGTCCATGCGTCCAGGGCCGGCGGCGGTGAACTGCACCCACCAGGTAATATGTGTAGGGCTGTCACAAGTGGCACCTATTTGTTGCACCACATGCACAAACTGTGTGTGCATGCATACCTACACACACACTTAACAACACCACACCCCCACCCCCATACACACACCACACACATACACACATGGTGTCAAATGTATGGCCCACCCTAAGTTGCCACATGGACAGATGACCTCTGGGGACATGTATATTCAGCAACCTGATGAGTAGATCCCTCCACATACACGCACAATCTTACTTGGCAACACTGGGACTAAACCCTACCTAGGTATGTAGTGCTACTGATGTGTGAGGGCACAATTTACACACCACACAGGATGAGAGGTGTGTTCCAGCTACATGTTACATGCAGAATATCCCCAGGCATGTACAGTATGGTAATGGGGTAATGGATGTAATGTATGGTTATATGGGTGTGACATATATCATGATATACATTAACACACACACATCAACAGACACAACACATCCGAACACAGGCAGATCAGTGCTACCCTAAAGTGTCACCTGTGTGTGTCAGTTGTTAGTAAGCACACAGCACATGCATAACTGGGCTGGATAGTGTTATCAGTTACCTGTATGATTGATGGTGACAGTGGTCACCATACAGTGGTACATGGGACATGTACCGGGGGTACCATGGTGTAATGACAGTATACCCAGCACCCACACCCCACTGTGGATATTGTATGCACTGGAACCCATGATGACACTCTGACATACCCACCATCACACTTTGACCAGGACTGCAATACAACCCCTTGTCCATCCCAAGAGTGCTACTACATGGATATGCATCTAATGCACATGCCACAGGCATAGTAGGGTGATGCATTGTCACGGCTCTCCTATGGGCAGCAATATCATTATCCCTAATACTGTGTGGCAATACGTATTATAATAGGAGTATGTGGCCTCAGAATGCTGTACCCTATATATATATATATATATATATATATATATATATATATATATATATATACACACACACACACACATGCACACATACACACACTTGTCAGAACTCAGAGGGATCCCATGCCTATCAACCCATTTGAACAACAGTGTTGTGCTGGTACTGCAAGGCCCAGGTAGCCTTTAGGGAGAGGAGCATAACAAGGTACATGTAATGTCCAGTACAGCAGCAGCCACATCTAACTATGGCAATGGGTGTTGCAGTGGATGCGAAGTGTCTCAGGGTATTCCCAACTACAGGTGTACTAACACACAGACACTGATATCCTCAGTAATGCACATGTACACATTTGTTAGTACTGGGGTGCATCGCTGCAGGTAGTCATAGGTGTGTACCTCTCTATTGTCCATGGAGAGATGAGAAGTGTAGGGGATGTGTGTGCAGTTGTGTCATGACACCTGCCATGTGCCAGCAGGCAATCTATCTACAGACGCTACTGTGGTGACCCTCAGGGTGAGAGTGACATGCATCAGCCAATCCTCTGGGTACCTCCTGCAAATGGCCGGTGAGGTCCTCCAGTTGACCTGTATGCAACATGTATTACAAAACACGGTTAGTGTCTGTGTTGGAGACCTGTACCCAAGCATGTTCTGTTAACTGTGGTAGTGTAGTGGAGGTATCCATGGCATGTGGTGCATACAGGGTGTTGTGCTCTATCTGTGCCAGTTATAACACAACTGGGCAGACATGTCAGTGTCAGTCAAGCATAGGTTGCCTGTACGTACTCAAGCTGGATACCTGACATCTGCACATCTGTACAGGGACTGATAGACATCAGCTTGACAACTAGCTATGCAGTAGGATGAATGCGTTGATAGACGTCTGACACAGATAGGTATGCCTTACTACATGTTGGCAGCCCTCACTGACATGCTATACAGACAGTAGTCTACAGTTAATTTCCACATGTCAGATCATTATCCAGTAGGAAATATATAATGTGACACAGCTCACACACCAGGAACATGACAGTGAGGACTCAGAGTCCATCTATGTATGCAGGGGTGTTTGTTGCCAATACTACAATTAGCAATCTACTCTTGCTTGGGAAAGCACAGTCAACAGTAGTAACATCATGATGCACTACATGCCAGTGTGACTGCACATAACTTGGGATACTACCCTTGTATAGGTTCATAGGTAGGTACTAGGCTATCTGCCCAAGGGCATTTATAAGCCTAGCCAGAGTGTGTTGGCTTTCGCCACCCCATTGATTAATTAACTGAGCCTCTGTCAAGCAGAGCCAATGAAGTGATCCCAGGAGTGTATTTTCTGTTACCCATCCACTCGTCAAGGTTTCTCTTGAAGAGTGTTAGTGAGGGGCTCTGCCTAATGTAGTTAGGAATTTTGTTCCAAAGCATGGGGAGTCTCTGTGACAGGAATCTATCCCTCCAGTGTGTTCTATTTATTGTTGTGGTGAGGTTTAGCTCACTAGAGCATGTGGCTCGCAGTGACTTGGATTTCTTTAGGTGGAGCATGTCCATCAATTCTGAGGTGGACATGGCTTTGTCAGTCAGGCAGAGATCACCTCTGAGTAAGCTATATGCCACTGAGTACAGCCAGAGTTTTTTCAGTCGGGCTGCATAGGATATATGTTTGAGGCCAGTAATCCTCTTGGTGAGGAACTTTTGTGGTCTTTCCAGCTGTTGGAATTGTCTTGTGAGGTACATTCCAAATGGGGTGTTGTACTCTATGATGGGTCTGATGAGTGACGAGTAGAGGGGCACTATAACCTCTTTATTTCTAGATGTGAATGCTTTAGTAATTAGATGGGCCTCATAGAAAGATTTCCTAACTACTTTGGCAATATGATTGTCAAAAGAGAGATTACTATCTACCTGGGTCCCCATATCTCTTATTACCTCTTCTGTATTAAGGGAGCTGCTACCTATGTGGTAATTCGTGGGTGTTTTGTTTTTCCCAAACAGGATGAATATGCATTTTTTAGCATTTAGCTTGAGGCCATGACTTTGACACCAGGTGTCCGTCTCAGTAAGGCCTTTTTGAAGGATGTCCATGTCAGCTGGAGAGTCAATTATGGCTCCCAGTTTGCAGTCATCGGCAAACTTGGTTAGCCATAGCCCTCCTGTGTTTGCCTGTACTTCTGAGAAGTATATGCTGAACAGTAGGGGTCCCAGGACCGAGCCTTGTGGGACACCACTTGTGACTGGTTTAGAGTCGGACCTGGAGCCTGCTATTCTTACCGTGTTAGTTCTATCTGTAAGCCAGTTGGCAACCCATCTTGTGACATAGGGGTTTATGTTCAGGCTGGTGAGTTTTTCTACAATACCCAGGTGAGGAATAGTGTTGAATGCCTTGGCAAGGTCATGGTAGGCTGTGTGAACCACCTTTCCCTCATCTATGGCCTTGGTGACTGTCTCAAAGAAGTCAACCAGGTTTAGTAGGCATGATCTGCCCTTAACAAAGCTGAACTGGGTCAGGTCAAGTGTTTGGAGGTTCCCAATGTCTTTGTTAATGCATTCCATGATGATGCGCTCCATTGCCTTACAGACCAGGCTAGTCAGGCTTATAGGGTGATAGTTACCAGGGTCAGTTGTGGCCCCTCCTTTGTGGAGTGGAATAACCGTTGCTGTGCACCATTCTATGGGCACGTAGCCTGTGGAGAGGCCGAGGTTGAACAGCATGTTTAGGTGGGGGGTTAGTTCGTTCTGTAGTTCATGCAAGATGAATCCTGGGACACCATCTGGCCCCATTGATACTGTGTTTTTGGCTTTTGAATGGGCTGTTTTCACCTGTGTGTCTGTGATTTCTGGAACACTACACTTTTTAGGTATCGTTGTGGGCCCTTTTGGAGGTGAGACAGGGGTGAAGTTTGCATTGAATCTATTTGCCAGGATGTTGGCAATATCAGTAGGTTCAGTATATTTTGTGCTATTTTGCACTAGCTCAGAGCATATCTGCAAGTTGCCACTTAGATTACTGACATAGCTAAAGAAGGCTTTGTGGTTATCTTTCAAATCCTTGGCTATTTTTCTTTCAAAGTTAGCCTTGGATGGTTTTATGAGGGACCTTAGTTTCTTACTGATACTGATCAGGGATGTCTTTCCTTCTTGGGATTTGCTTTTTTTCTGAACTAGTTTCCTCCTTTTATTGTTTAACCTGTTTATGGCAGGGGTTCACTAGACTGGTTTCCTTCTCTTAGGGTAGTGAGTCTTGGTTTTGCTAGGGATGGCATGATCCATGCATCCTTGTAGGTGCTCATAGAGTGCATTTGTAAAGGATTCTGCATCTTGGGCAGCATTATCCTTTAGCATGGGGGCTGTGAAACTTACCACCACTGTCTTAAGTAAGGTGAAGTTTGCTTTAGAGAAGTTTTTCACTGTGGTTTCCTTGGCTTGGGGTGGTGGTGGGGTGCGGACATCCAAAGTGATTAGTTTATGGTCTGATCTAACCAGTGACAAGTTGAACACCTGTCACCCATGTTGGTGATGACCAGGTCCAATATGTTTTCACCTCTGGTAGGGGAGTTTACCAGCTGATCCAGGGCATTTGAGTTGATAAATTCCAGGAAGTGCTGAGCCTGAGAGTTTGTACTCAAGTAGTTTTCCCAGTTAATGGTGGGTAATTGAAATTTCCCAATATCAGGGTGTTCAGTAGGACCATCATGTTTTCCAGTGTCTTCAGAAAGGCAGAGTGGTGGTCCTGGGTCATGGAGGGTGATCTGTAGCAGGCCACAATTTGCATTGCAGATTTGTCCGATGTTAGTTGCACATGGATGATCTCAGAGGTATAATGCTGTTCCACTATCCTGGAGGTGTAGGTGTCCTTGATGAATATGGATACACCCCCTCCTTTTGTGTTTCGGTCCATGTTTTGTGGCCAAAATGTGTGGTATGAGTTGTAGCCTGGTAGTGCTGGAGTGCTCTCTGGAGCCTTGAACCAGGTTTCAGTTACTGCACAGATGTCGACATTCTCCATACTGAGGAGTGCTTCAAGCATGTGCATTTTGAGATTTAAACTCCTGGCGTTGAATAGCATAACCCTCATTTTTTTATTTGTGATGTTTATGGAGGTGGGTTTGACTTTTGAGCCTTGCCTAAAAAAGGCACTATCGGGGCAGCAAGAGCCTTGGCCACTATTCGAAAGCCTAGGGTTGACAGGTGCAAGCCATCTCTTGTGAAGCAACATGGCTTGTCAAGCATGTTGTCCCAGGCTGAAAGACACTGGATCCCTTTTGAATGACACCAGAAACTTAGCTAATTGTTGAAATTGATCATTTTTCTTTATACTGAGGTATCATTCTTGGTGAGGGCAGGATGCTACTCATGAATTCATGCACAAAGTATTGAAATATTTGAAATTTCTGGATGATATACTTGTGCTATTGAGAGGTACTAAAATTGAGTTGGATGAATTTTTGCATTTTTTGAACAATAGTACCAGTTATCTATCATTTACCCACATAATTCATCCCTCCAAGATTGATTACCTAGACATTTTATTTAGGAAAAAAGATGTTTTTCTGACCTCCAAAATTTTCAGGAAATCATCCTTTTCCAATGGGTTGTTACATTATAACAGTTGTCACCCCCCAGACCAGAAGTGGGAAGTTGTGAAGGGTCAAATGTGTAGATTATCAAGATTAATTACTGATGACAGTGAATTTAGAAGTGAGATATACAAATTGATTGTAATGTTTTTGATCAGGGGTTACCCTATTAAAATGTTATTACGTATTAAAAGAGAAGTATATAGGTGTAGGTCTACTGTGTTTTGTCCCATTTTGATGTGAGATTCTAGTGTTACAGATGAAAACAATAAATTACAAGTAAAGAAGGTTATGGTAGTGAAATACAACTATGATTGTTGTGAAATACTAAATATCTTGGAGTCTGCTTGGGACATTTGTTTTGACACAACACTTAGACACAAACTAGGTGACAAGCCACATATAGTTTATAGTAGAGGCAGTAATGTTAAGGACCTGCTGGAAATGAATGTGTCAAGAACAACTAAATATTACAGGTCTCGGATGTTTAAATGTGGACATTGTAATTATTGTAAATTTATTGATGATGGCCCTTATGTGGCTGTGGAGGGTTACCCTTGAATGTCCTGGTAGATGCACTTGCACCACCACAAATTCGGTGTATATAGCAACTTGCAGTACATGCTCAGCATTCTATGTGGGGAAAACAACCCGTAGACTCAAGGATAGAATTGCCGAGCATGTCAGGGATATTAAAAATAAGAAAACTGTCGATGTACTTTATAACCATTCAATTGGTTGCACTAATTTTAGAAGAATTTTGTTCTTTATTATTGACCAGGTAGTCAAGAACCGGAGGGGAGGTAACCATAAATTGGCCTTAGAGTTAAGTAAGACAAGGTGGCAACTAAGGCTTAATGCCAGAAACTCCCCAGGTATCAATGATAACATATCTATTGTTCCACTTTTAAAACAGAGAGTTCTGAATGTTTAATTAATAATATTGGATTTTTATATTAATTTTTATATTCAATTTACACAATGTTATTTATATGTTTTTTGTATCGCTGTATAGTTTTATTTATTTTTGGTTTTAGCATAGGTAAAATAAGAGTTTAATGTTTTTAAATACTATTGAAAGTTTTTTCTGTTTGAAAATGGCAGCAGTTAACATTTTGTGATGTCATTTCAATAAGTTATAAAAGGGAAGTGATGACTTTGGTATACGACTCTGATGAAGCCTGGGATGTGCAGTTGAAAGCGCTTAGTCATTTCCATCAATTTTGAATAAAGCAGTGTTTCACCTTTCAGTGTTGTGGTGTGCCCTCTCTTTTTTATGTTTATGTTTGGTTGATTCATTTTGGTTCTTTCCACCCTTCGTGTGGTGGTTTAGTGTGTTTAGAGCCATATTTGTACTTGTTCTGGAGTGACCTGAGTGCTTGTGTTATGTGGCAGATTCTGGCTCCCGACAGGCAGCTAACAGTAACCTTCTCCTTGTCCAGCCTAGTGAGTGGGACTTCAGTGTGCCTGACTATAGAGTCACCTATTACTAGTGTGCTAGGTATGTTATTTCACCTTAAGGGCTGTGATTGTGCAGCACATTGATTTTGTGTTTTATGTGTTGTCTGGTTTGTGACTGGAGGTGCAGGTTTTTTGGGTGTCTGCTTTGGAGCTCTCTGATGCTTTTGCAGGTTTTTATTTAGAGCTTCCAAGTATGATTGAATGCATTTATGTGTATTTTTTGCCAGTGTTGGTTTAGTAGATCTATGTGAGGCTGGAGGTGTGGTGCATGTGTTAACCTTCTCCTCAGGACTGTCTGTTCCATTCTTGGGTGGAGAGACCTTAGCCTCCAGTTTGACTGTATAATTGCATCTCTCGCATATGTTACTGTTTTGTGTTAGGAGGAGAGGGTTGTCTGTGTACATGAGGCAATTGTAACATTGCCTCAGGATACCCAGGTTCACCAGCTGGACTGGAGAGTACACCTGAAGTTGCCCTTTGGTCATGCCTGAATAGTAGGGTGAGTTGCTTAGTCGCTTGGTTGGTGAGGGGTGGATAAACAGCCTTGCCTGCTGGGCAATCAAGTGTAGGGGTATATTAGTGCTTGCTATTAGGTCTAATCAAGTGCTGGACTGTAGGAAGCTTTTTGAGTGCTTAGGTTGAGAGTTAGACTAGTTTCAAGGGAAAAACTGAAGACGAGACTTGGTGCAGCTGGGAATAATTTAACCCTAGCTAACTGGTGCTGCCCAGTGCACAAAACCATGCAAACACAGCTTTTAAACTAACTTCTGGGCTGGAACCACTCCTCCAGGGACAGATGGCTGCTCAAAGCTCCCTTCTCTCACAGGTGAACAGAGAAACTTCCCTCTATCCAAGTAAGGTATGGGCACCTCAAAAACTTGTAACACAGCCCTGAATTCAGCACAAGCCTGAAAGCTGGACTATACTAGCTTAGAAAGGCGGGAAACAAGGAATGTTTTTGTTTGTTTTTAGTTTTTTTTTGAAAAGATAAGGCAAAAACAGTAAAAAGTACACTTTAAACAGCTTTAAAGAACTACAAGCGACCAGAAAAGGCTATTGCACTTTAATGTGTAGCCTACAACAGTTAAACAAATTATTTAAACAAAAAATTACTTTTTAAACGTGCAAGCAGTCAAATAAGAACAACATGTGAAAAAAACAAGCTTTTAAATCACAATAAATGCTGGACAATCAGCGTTTAGGTGGAAAACAGTTAAGTACATCAAGAAAATACAGAAAACTGATACTTAATCACTCCAAAGTCTCTCTTTCAAGCTAGAAGGCTTGTATCAGTTTAAGGCTTTCTAGTGCTTTCCAGTAGGTTAGTTACAGGAAAGATGGGAAACAAGTGCAGATGTGGTCGTTTAAACCAGAAAGTTAAAAGAGATGGACAGCTTCTCAAATGATCAATAAACTACAATTGTGGTAGATAGGCTACCTAGTATTTACCACTCCCACTGATAAGCTAGAAGGCCCCACTCAAACACAAATGTTTGGGGCACTCAGAAGGATACAAACAGTCCTGGATACAGCAAATCTGTACCTGGACTAGACTAGTTATGGGAACGGTGGGGATCAAGTGCAAACATGGGCTTTAAAACCAGAAAGTTGAGAGAGATGGAAAAACTGCCCAAACGGCCAATAAACTACAATTTCTGGGCCAGAACCACTCCTCTTGTGGTAGATAGGCTACCTAGTGCTTATCACTCCCACTGATAAGCCAGAAGGCTTCCCTACAACACAGAAAGGCTTGTGGGGCTCTGAAGTTTACTAAGTGTCCTGGATACAACAACTCTGTTTCTGGACTAGGCTAGTTACAGGAAAGGCGGGAAACAAGCGCAAGTGCAGCTTTTAAACCAGAAAGTTGAAAGAGATGGGAAACTGCCTAAACAGCCAATAAGCTACAATTTATGAGCCAAAACCCACTCTTCCCGTGGAAGATAGGCTACCTAATGCTTACCACTCCCACTGATGAGCTAGAAGGCTACCCTCCAACACAAAAAGTATGTAACACATTCACATGGATAACAGTGTTGTACAGATCATATATACTTAAGTGTCCCGGACAGGAGACTCACACCCCTTGCTACTGTATTGACAGCACATAGAAGCATGTTATGTAAATGACACTAGATATACCTATTACAGATGTCATTACCCTGCTATGTTATCAGACTGGGATGTGAGCACAGGTTACTAGGGCTGAGCCATGCTTGGCAGGTGTCAGGATTGCTGCAATATAACAGCTAAGCACATTTGTGCACTGATAAGCGAAGCCTGCATGGTGTAAGCACTAACCACTCTGTATCCAACAGCCCTTGTTCTGCCCAGCAACAAAATAAACAGCCCTTGCAGGTATTGAATCTAGGACCTTGTACACTACAGTCACAACAGTTAACTACTACACCATGACAGCTGTGAAGACAGTTGTTTTTCCAATACATCTGTCAGTAGACATACTGAATAGTATTGAACAATTGCTGTGACTTCTATAATTGTATAGTATATGTTAGTGATATTACTGTTGCATCACATAAATTATTATATCTAAATATAAACATATCAGATACATATGGTGTGATACATCTGGGACGGTATACACAACAGTAATGTTTACACATGACAAGGATATGGATATATACATATACATATGCAGATATATGTCTACATGTACATACACACACACACACACACATATATATATATATATATATATATATATATATATATATATATATATATATATGTATTTATACACATGTCTATAGTGCATCATATATATGGCCATTTAAAGATCTGTGTGTGTGTGTGTGTGTGTGTGTGTGTGTGTGTGTGTGTGAGTGTGTGTGTGTGTGTATACATATATATATATATGTATATATATATATAAATATATATATATATATATATATATATATATATATATATATATATATGTAGGTATCTATAACTATAGATGCATATATATATATATATCGATATATATGTAGGTATCTATAAATATAGATCCATATATATCTATATATCTGTATATGTGTAGACATATATAGATGTGTATATGTATATATATGTGTGTTTGTATATGTATATAGATATATGTATATAGATATATGTATATAGATATATGTATATGTATATAGATATATGTATATATATATATATATATATATATATATATATATATATATATATATATATATATATATATATATATATTTATACATATACACACACACACACACATATATGTTTACCATATGTCCAGAACATGGAGTGGAGTCCTATCTCAGCGCAAATAGTCTCAACCTCTTAGTGCAAGGGGATGTCATATATGTATTGCAGCTATATATGTAGATTGTTGCTACTGTAACAGGGGTTGCCTTAACAGACATGTTGTGTGTAGGAGGTCACATCTGCTATTTACATGTACAACATCGGTTACTGACAGATATCCTAAGGACATCATAGTACAGTTCCACTGATAGCTCAGTAATGATCCTGTGGACTACAGCAGAGATATGACCAATATATGTGGACAGTCTGGCACTCTCTGGTCAGTCCAGAGGTATACACAGATCCCCCTAGTGTGAAACATGTGGACCAAGCCTGACAATGTGGATGTTAACAGCCATGTGCATGGGTACATCATGTAAATACTGGATTACATATGCCCACACAGTTTATGCATTCACACACTCCTGTCTGTCCTGACACATAACTGGTGGTGCAGAGGTCACATGGCCACATACTACCCAGTAGTTAGTGACATACATCTGTACAGCATCCCACTGCTTTGTCAGAAATACACAACAGTTATGGTGGCTCAGCAGCAGTACTTCTTGCAAATATCTGGACATAACATCACACTGAGTAATTACACTAAGCTACTAGGCATGCAACAAAGCACTGTGCAAACTGCAGGCAGACTGCCACAACACTGGCCTACATTTTGTATGGGGGAATACACATGTACCTACAAATATAGCAGGCTCTACAGGCACGTCACAGCACAGAGTAACAGACACCTGTGTGACAGTGCATACCCACAACCAATGTGAGCACAGCAACAGCCATTTATGGTACACAAGCTTACTATTACACCACATGGACTGTCTAATCAACACCATCCACATATGTGCCACTCACACACTAACCCTACATATACTGGGTCATGACACATTGTGGTCCAATGCCTGTCTGTGGTATGGGACATGTGTGTGTTTGGCCCTACAAACGTGTGAGCCGATAAGGTACCATACACTGGAGCAGCATCTAACGTCTGATAGAACAGGACCAAGAACACTGACATCTACCACAGTCTGTACACAGGAAAAGGTATGTATTTGCAATACAAATACTGTCGACAATCACCATAAGTACACAGAACCCACTACTGTACACACAACCACAGAATGCCCAGGTTATGTCCTCAGAAATAACCCTTACTATACATAACATGTCTAGCAGTCTGATATCTGAATGGCTTGTTTGCAGGTATGATGTCACTAAATAATGGTGTACAGAACATATGCACCTCTTACTGCATGACATCTGTACAAAGGTTGACAGACTTGTGGCTGGAGCCACAAACACTGGGCCAATATTGGCATGTTGCTGTGATACCCTAATACATTAACTGTTGTAACACGGTTTGTTGTGACATATGTTCTATGAGGGATATGAAGTCAGTAACTCTCATGGCTGTCACCATGTACTGACTGCAATCCTCAGACTATGCTTCTGCAGTTCTGAGATAGGTGATCTGTGAGTAACACAAGAAACAAAGACTCCAAACACTGCCCAGTCTGCAGATAACACTACAGGTGGGAGTTTCCTCAAACACATAACACTTTCATGATAGGTATTAAATCATGTAGACCAGCCATATCAACACAAACCCTGGTAAACCAACATTACTCCAAATGCAGAAGAGCAGCACATACATTCTGTCGTCATGTCTGGAACATCCCCCTCCTGTTTGTTGGCCTGTCTCCATAGTGTATGTTGTTAAAGGTATATCCCACTACCATCTGTGATGGCTGTTTGCCAAACACCGACATGAGATCCTGCTCAGAGTGAGTGAAAAGGGCCAACACCCACATGATGTTCCTAGTTATAGGAGTGTGTTTCCATGTAATTGGCTATGGGAATGTTACCACAGCTGTTCCACATGCATTCAGCTAGTGGGGGACTGCAATTCATGCACAGGCCATCAGCTGATCATGAGCATCACTTACAAAACACAAGCTGCTGCCTAAGCAAAGCAGGTGTACTTCTCCACATCCACCAGAGAGAGAGTGAGAGAGACAGACAGAGACAAGGTAAGACAGGGAGGGGGTGAAAGAATAACTTCTAAGCACGTTTGTGTCACACACTTACCAGTACAGGGTTTCAAACCACCTGCCTGACTATGTATTGCTATTACATGTCTGTGCAGTTATTGCATGCACCACAGAACTTACATGTTGGGGAGCTGTCCAAAGGTATATTCGATGGTGAGTGACATCTGCAACAGTGATAAAGGAGGGATAAAGTAGGTGTAGTACACATGCCTGTCCACATGAACAGGTGTCAAGGTCGACACAGCCACACTCTCTCAGGGACTCACACACAGTATCACAGTTGGCATGGTAAGGATTACACTTCCTAACTAGACAGTTTGCCACAATACAGTAATATGCAGGTATCACATGCACCACAGGGTTATCAGGATGATATATGGGCAAAGGGTATGTCAAGGTGTCTGACAGAAGGCATGCTTCACTAGGCCAATGGGAGGTGTAGTGAGTTTGAATGACGTCCAAGTCATTATACTCCACACACACACACACACACACACACACAGACACAGGTTGCCAGTACTGACATACATGGGTGCATTGCTTCACAGGTGTGTAGTGGTTAACTGTGCCAGAAGGCTTTACAAGGCTAGATAAAGGGTATACCTTGGCATCGGGCCAAATGAAAAGGTCTGCCGTGTGGCTCAGGGGTGTAGTGTCTGGATTGGTCCACACAAGTGGGAATTGTAGTCACCATCCAGTCATCTGGGTTACTATTGTGGGTGGCCAGTGCTGTGCAAAGCTTGCCATGTATGTGTTCTATAGTCCATGACATGGATGGTGTCTGGGATGTGGACACATCCCACATGCATGTTCTCTGACATGTGGAAGTGTACCTGCGGTGCCTGGGGAATGTTGTGTAGACAGATTATTATAATCAGATGTGCCATTCCTGGCCTCATGTGGTGAGAACTGGCAATGGACACCAGGTTGACCCTGCACCTACATTGACAGCATGGTACAGGTATTCCCTGGTGTCAATGGCATCTGTCCATACAGGGCATATGTATAAGGCATGGTATGTCCTCTGTGGGTTGCATTTGCTGGCACTACAGTTGTTGCAGGCATCCAGTGAGGAACACAGTGAAGGAGCACCGTATGCAATTATGTGCCTATTGTAGGGATGGGACAGGGTGCCATGCCCTCTGTAGTCCACTGCAATCACACCATGGTTACTATCTGTGGGCAATATGCAGGGATCTACCAATATAATGGTTGTTGCCTAGCCAATTGTGTTTGTGTATGAGACATGGGTTGAGAGTGTTCTCTAGGTAATACAAGGGTTGCCTAAATTGTTCGCCGGGCCTTGATGTCACATGTAGGGGTATGAATTGTCAACCCCAGCCTCTCTGCTGTTTGACATCTGTTATCCTTGTAAGGTGGACATTGTGACATATAATAGGCCCATCATATATTAGAAATTTGTATAACCCTCTTTACAATGAGTCAAATTGTTACACACTCACAGCCAACTCCATACAGGATACGAATGACAAACACACACACACACCAAGTCTCACAGTTGCCATGTCTGGGATTGGAACTCCTACCTAACTAGTACATCACACTACAGCACTAAGCAGTTATAGCATGCACCAAGTTGATTACTGGGCTAGTCTTTCCCCAAAGGTATATTTCAAAGTGAATGACATCAGCAGGCTTGCCAAAGAAGGGCAATGGAGGTTGTAGTGACTGTGAATAGCCTCAAAAGCATTGCTCCCTACACAGACAAACAAATATACACACTTGCCATGTCTGGAAATAGAACTACTACCTAACTAGTATATCACACTACAGCATTATGCAGGTAGAGAACGCACCACGGAGATTATTGGGCTACTTCTTTCCCAAAGGTGTATTTCAAAGTGAATGAGATCAGCAGGCTTGCCAAAGAAGAGCAATACAGGTTATAGTGACTGTGAATGGACTCAAAAGCATTGCTCCCTATGCAGACAAACAAACATCCACACTTGCCATGTCTGGGAATAGAACTCCTACCTAACTAGTATATCACACTACAGCATTACATAGTTATAAGACACGCCATGGAGATTACTGGACTACTCCTTCCCCAAAGGTGTATTTCAAAGTGAATGACATCAGCAACCTTGCCAAGGTTGGGCAATGGACAGTGTAGTTCATATGTTCATAGGGTCATACGTTGATACTAGGCTATTGGCCCTAGAGCCTATACATTCCTAGACATGACAATTTCCTGGCTTTGACTTCCCACAATATTTACTTCCCTGCACTCCTGTCTAGCAGAGCAGCTGACATGATCCCCGCAGTAAATTTCCTATCTCCCATCCAATCATCCAGGTTCCTTTTGAAGAGGGCCAAAGAGGTACTCTGCTTGACATGTATAGACAGTCTATTCCAGAGTCTAAGGAGCCTCTGAGTCAGGAGCACATCCCTCCTGCATGTATTGTTCATTGTGATGACTGGATTTGGATCTCTGGAGCATGTGGCTGTGAGGGTTTGGAATTCTCTAAGTGTAGCATGTCCAACAGCTGTGGGTTTGACATGGCATGGTATGTTAAGCAGAGATCTCCTCTGAGAACACAATACGTGGCAGAGTATAGCTGGATGATTTTCAGATGTTCAGCATAGGGCATCTGGTTTAGGCCTGTGGTAATTTCGTGAGATATGTCTGCAGCCTCTCTACTTGTTGCAGATGTCTTGTGAGGTACATACGTAACAGGCTGTTGTAGTCTGTACTGGGTGTTCTGAGAGATGACTATAGTGGGACAATGGCCTCCTTTTCCTGGATGTAAAGCCCTTAGTGGGAGGTGTGCCACATAGGTGGGTTTCCTGACTTTTGTGACAATGTGGTTATCAAAGGTGAGACCACTGTCCAACTGTGTCCCTAAGTCTGCTATCACACTTTCAGTGTTTAGTGTACTGCCACCTATGTGGTACTTCACAGGTACATGTCCCTTCCCAATGGGGATGACTATATATTTCTTGGCATTGATCTTAGGCCATGGCTCAGGCACCAAGCATATCTTTCTGTAAGGCCCTTCTGTAGAATATCCACATCATGCAGAGATTCAATATTGGCTCCCAGTGTGCAGTCATCTGTAACATTTGTTTGCTGGTGTTCCTTACTGTTGGACTGTACTTCAGAGCACTAGATGCCAAGCAAGGGCGGTGCCAGGACTGAACCCTAAGGTACTCCAACTGTCACTTTTCTGTGGCTAGGTTTTGTGTCACCTACGTTTACAGTGTGGGTTCTGTCAGTACAGCAGTTGGCAGCTCATCGGGTGACATAGGGATTACTGGCCAGCTTAATACATTTATCTATGATTCCAGACTGAGGGATGATGTTGAAGGGCTTGGCAAGGTCCGGATAGGCTGTGTGAACAATCTTTCCCTCGTCCACAGCTCTGGAGATGGATTCATAGTTGTCATTCAGGTTGAAGTGACATGATTGGCCCTTCACAAACCCAACCTGGTTAGGGTCCAGTGTTTGCAGGTTGCCAATGCCTTTGTTTTAATTTTCATGATAATACATTCCATGGCTTTGCAGATCAGGCACGTCATATTGCTGGGGCTGTAGTTCCCATGATCCAAGGTGGATCCCCCTTGTGGACTGGGATAACTGTAGCTGTGTGCCACACAGTGGCCATGAAGCCTGAGGTGTGTCTACGATTAGACATGGCATGTAGGTGAG
Source organism: Protopterus annectens (assembly GCF_019279795.1). Lineage (NCBI taxonomy): Eukaryota > Metazoa > Chordata > Ceratodontiformes > Protopteridae > Protopterus > Protopterus annectens. Next base: position 2,157,560 of record NC_056730.1, read on the forward strand.
GTGCCAGTTCAGTATGTAGTTCATGTAGAACACAGCCCGGGATGTTGACTGGTCCCATGGCTGCTGTTATCATAGCTCTGTAGAGTGTGTTTTTTACCTATGTGGCCATTATTACTGGAAAATGGCAATCTATCCATGTTTAAATGGGCCCTTTGGGCATTGGGAGGGGAGTGCAGTTGGCACTGAATCAATCTACCAGGATATTGGCAATATCCTTGGGAGCAGTATATTAAATACCATCCTGTTGTAACTCACAGCAGTTCTGAGCATTGCCATTTAGATTCCTCACGTAGCTATGGAACAGCTTGCAGTTGTCTTTGGCATCTGTGGTTATATTAAGTTTGTAACTAGCTTTGGTGGATGTTATGAGGGATCTCTGCCTCTTACTGAAGCTGGTAAGGGAGTATTTTGCATCCTGGAAATTTCCCCATTTCTGCAACAGTTTCCTCCTTTTGTTGTACAGTATGTATATGGCAGGGGGCCACCACATTGGCTTCCTTTTCTTGGTGGGGTGCTTTTTGGCTCAATATTGGATGGCACAATTCATGCATTAGTGCATGTGCTCATACAGTGCCTTCATGTGTGATTCAGCAGTCATCCTTTCAGTTCCCATCTGCATGGATGTCATAATGTTAGTCATATCTGACATGTGTAGCATGACATTGGTTTGGAGATGTGTGTTATGGAGGTTATCTTACTGGGGTCTGGGGGTGGGATGCTGATGTTAAGGGTGATTATCTCATGGGCAGATCTGACTACCAATGGGATGCCCATAGGTGTGGAGCATTGATTTCCCATGTTGGTAATGACCAGGTCTAGGATATTTGAGCCCCTGGTGGGACTATGAGTTACTTGATCCAGGGCATTGGGAATTATGATGTCCAAGAACTGTTGGGCACACGTGTTGGTACACAAGTAGTTTTCCCAGTTAATGGCAGGGTAGTGTAAATCACCCAGTATCAGGGTGTTTGCTTGTATCATAATATTTCACAGTATGTTTCAAAAAATGTAGTGGGTATCATGGGGCATGGTGGGGGATTTGTAGCAAGCTATACAATTTGGAATGCAGTCTAACCTACTGTTAGTTGCATTTCAGAGACATTCTGTTGGGTAAGTAGCCTGGTGGTGTGAATATCCTTGGTGAATATGGGCACTCCACCACCTTTATTGTTTTGGTCCTGGTTTGGTGGCCAACAGCTGTGGTGAAAGCTGTACCTAGTATTGCAGGGGTGCTGTCTGGAGGCTTGGATCAGGTCTCTGTTACTGCACAGTTATCAATGTTCTCCATTTTTAGGTGTGCATAGTGACTGAATGGCCAAAAAAAGCATTGATTCCTACACACACACACAGAGTTTCATAGGTGTCATGCCTGAGAATAGAACTTCTACCTAACTAGTGTATCACACTACAGCATTACGCAGTTATAGAACATGCCACAGATATTTCTGGGTTGCTCTTTCCCCAAAGTTGTATTTCAAAATGAATGACATCAGCAGGCCTGCCAAAGAAGAGCAATGAAGGTTGTAGTGACTGTGAATGGCCTCAAAAGCATTGCCCCTTCAAACATAAACATCCACACTTGCCATATCTGGGAATATAACTCCTACCTAACTAGTTCATCACACTACAGCCTTACGCAGTTATAGGACATGCCATGAAGATTGCTGGGCTACTTTTTCCCCAAAGGTGTATTTCAAACTGAATGACATCAGCAGGCTTGCCAAAGCAGGACAATGGAGGCTGTAGTGACTGTGAATGGTCTCAAAGGCATTGCTCCCTATACAGACAGACAAACACACAAACATCCACACTTGCCACATCTGAGAATAGAACTCCTACCTGATGAGTTTATCCCACTACAGCATGACGCAGTTATAGGACATGGCGCAGAGATTACTGGGGTACTCTTTCCCCAAAGGTGTATTTCAAACTGAATAACATCAGCAGGCTTGCCAAAGCAGGCCAATGTAGGTTGTAGTGACTGTGAATGGCTTCAAAAGCATTACTCCCTACACAGACAAACAAACACACACACAAACATCCACACTTGCCATGTCTGGGAATAGGACTCCTACCTAGCTAGTTTATCACACTACAGTATTATGCAGGTATAGGATGCGCCACAGAGACTACTGGGACTTTCCTTCCCCAAAGGTGTATTTCAAACTGAATGATGTCAGCAGGCTTGCCAAAGCAGGACAATGGAAGTTGTAGTGACTGTGAATGGCCTCAAAAGCATTGCTCCCTACAGACAAACAAACATCCACACTAGTCGTGTCTGGGAATAGAGCTCCTACCTAACTAGTTTATCCCACTACAGCATTATGCAGCTATAGGATACTACACAGTGATTACTAGGCTACTTCTTTCCCAAAGGTGTATTTCAAACTGAATGACATCAGCAGGCTTGCCAAAGCAGGGCAATGGAGGTTGTAGTGACTGTGAATGACTTCAAAAGCATTGCTTCCTACACAGGACAAACAAACACACACACACACACACACACACACACACACACACACACACACACACACACACACACACACACACACACACACACACAAGCATCCACACTTGCCATGTCTGGGAATAGAATTCCTATCTAACTAGTTTATCACACTACAGCATTACGCAGTTATAGGATGCACCTCAAAGACTACTGGACTACTCTTCTCCCAAAGGTGTGTTTCAAACTGAATGACATCAGCAGGCTTGCCAAAGCAGAACAATGGAGGCTGTAGTGACTATGAATGGCCTCAAAAGCATTGCTCCCCACACAGACAAACAAACAAACACACACACACACACTTGTGATGTCAGGGAATACAGCTCCTACCTAACTAGGTTATTACACTACTGCATTATGCAGTTATAGGATGCACCACAGAAATTACTGGGCAACTCCTTCCCCAAAGGTGTATTTCAAAGTGAATGACATCAGCAGGCTTGCCAAAGTAGGGCATTTGAAATTGTAGTGAGTGTGACTGGCCTAAAAAGCATTGATCCCTACACAGATGCCCCATCTGTGATTAGAACTCCTAACTAACTAGTACATCACTCTACAGCATTGCTCAGTTTTAGAACACACCAAGGAGATTACTGGGCTACTACTTCTCCAAAGGTGTATTTCAAGGTAAAAATGTCTGCAAGCTTGCCATAGTAGGGCAATGGAGAGTGCAATATATGTGCATGGGTCATAACCCATTCGTCTACAGGCAGACACACAACACTCAGGCACACACAGGTTTATATTCCACAGGTACATGTATACAACTGGTAGATGACTACTGACTTGTACAGTTAGCACAAGCACCACAGACACTATAGTGTTGAGAGATACCAGAGGCAAATGTCTACAGTGATTGACATTTGCACATCATGTGGTTTTAGCCAATTGGATGTGTGCTGGGTGGGACAGGCCTCATGATGGGAGGCTCTTTGTCACTGTCACTCTCTGCCACACATCTATGTATGTGTAATTTTGGCCTATTATAGTGTGTTTTCCTTGGATATATGTGTGTATTCCTATCCAATGTGTGTGCAAAGCATGACTGGTGTGTACTAAGGAGTGTATCACTAACAGCTGAGACTGTCTGATATGTATGGTCCACTCTTGTTGCCAGACATGGGCTTCATTTGTGTAAGCATGCCCAGTATGACCTTTCAGTATTTTGTTGTCTGACATGGCCTTTATTTCTCTAAGTGTGGGAGTATGCCCAGTATAACCTTCTGTAGTGAATGTGTGAATCCATTCCAGGTAGATTGTACTCCAGTGCAGACTTTTGTGTTCATCACTGACAGCTAGCAAACTGTTTCTGCAGGAGATCTGTAGATTGGTTGACAATATGGGGTCAAAATGGGCAAAGGATAGTGGGTTACTGTAGGTAATTTTATCTGTGCTGCTTCTGCTACATGGTCCTGGTGTTAGCAGAGATATTCAGACATATGTACTGTTTTACACTGTGATGTTTTATGTCATCAAGTACTGTCAGGTATACATATTTGCTTGCAGTAATGTCCTGGGGAACACAGGGTGAATGCAGTTGTGTCTAGTATTGTGATCAGCAGCCTACATATTTTTGCACAGTCATGCCATACTGGAGGGGAAGCTGCAGACACTTGCAACTAGGTCTGTGTAAATGGTTCAGCACCTTGGTACAGTGGTGGCAGATGATCACTTGCTTGTACATCTATACACGTGACAGTATGGCCATATCCTGCTGTGGCCATACCTCACAGCTGTACAGATTCACACAGGTTACCCAGAGGCAGTGGTCATAATTCTGGACATTACTCCTTCACATTGTAGTTTATGAGCAGGTTTGTAGCCACCTATTCTTGTGTTTGCAGCCAGGGATAGTATGTTCACATGGCTGAGTTTCAGACTTCACACACTCCATGCCGCCATGCTACCACCCCCACTCTATTATTCTATCCTCCTCCATACATTATGCAAACATTATCTGATATGTCCCCTATAGTTATCACCTCATCCCTGCAGTAATTTAGTGTTGGTCCACAGTTCATGCAGTAGGACATGGTGGACATGTTACTGTGATTTGTCCACATGGCCTTGCATTTGGGTTCTGTGGACTGTGTTATGTTGTTATTTGGGAGTCCATGACATAACATACAATGGCAGTACAAGTGAGACACAGGCCTTTGGCAGAATACTGTAGGCCATTTGGTAGTGATGCAGACCAGCTGTAGCAGACCATTGCATTCTGTCACTCCTGCAGTTCCAGACTGCAATACACTATATTACTCTGGGGTGACAGGGTAGGTGTGCAAGGTGTTCATGCCAATACTTTCTGTCATTATTGATCTAGTGGTGTGGATGCTGGCAGGGTGCTGCTTACAGCTAGGGACACACCTGCATGGGACACCTGTTCTGCATGCTGCATTCTTTTGTTATTGCCATACAGAGGTGGGGGTCATATTGTACCCATTCCCAAAAGCAGGGATAAGACCAGAGAGGTACCTGTGGATGGTGGTGGGGTGAGCTGGGTGCATGTGTGCTATGCACACTACTTGCATTTGACTCACAGATATGCATGGGGCATTCCACTTATGCTGGCTTGTGCAGGGACATCAGCTGTTTCTCAATTATTCATTCCTATGACATTTGTGGTTTGCCAGTGTTTGGTCAGACAACATCGGTATTCCCTACTACAAGCCCAAATAATGTGCTGCAAATCTGAATGTACAATTTCAAGGGTATGACCATTTGACAGTTACATATTATACACTGTCTGTCTGGGGTACTTCCCCCTGTGTACTGCTTGTATGTCTGGGCCAACATTCATGCCATGTCCTTGTTTCAGATGGTGACACATATTACGTCCAAACATTTACTATGGCTTACTGCTGGAATGTGTTTTGCTGAGAAGCATTGTGTTTGGCACTGCAGATGTGAGAAGCTGGCCCTGTCATCCGCAGTACTGGGCAATGGCCACCAGGACAAACCTCACCATGCATGCATACTGACCACTCTCACACAATATACGACACACACCAACTTAACACACACAGACCTGCATATTGTACACATGCTACAATCTATCCTGCTACGTTGGCCAGCTCAGGTAATCCGATCTCCACTGTTATTGTACATACACATACATGCTACTACATTTCTACATAGGATTGGGTGGGGGGGCACACCTGACTGTTACTACATTTCTACATAGAATTGGGAGGGCACACCTTTTACTACATTTCTACATAGGATTGGAGGGGAACACCTGACTGTTACTACATTTCTACATGGGATTGGGAGGCACACCTGACTGTTACTACATTTCTACATAGGATTGGGGGGCACACCTGACTGTTACTACATTTCTATATGGGATTGTGGGGGCACACCTGACTGTTACTATATATCTACATAGGACTGGGGGGCACACCTGACATTTGTACACATTTGCTATGACTGTACTGGTATTTTAGGTACTCCATTTCATTTTGTATTTTAACCTCTCATGCTGACTAGAGGCATATCAGTTTACTACAGGTCTTAGGTTTGATTGACCTACATTTCAGTTTCTGACTTTTTACCCTTCATAGGTTCATAGGTTCATAGGTTTATACTAGGCTATCTGCCCTAATGCATTTATAAGCCTAGCTAAAGTTTTAGGCTTACCACCCCTTATATGAAAAAATACTGTGCCCGTTAGTTTGTTTTGCCTCTGTCCAGCAGTGACACAGAGATGATTCCCGGGGTAAACCTACGATCTCCCATCCACAGGTCAAGATTTCTCTTGAACAGAGCCAGCGAGGTGCTCTGCCTCACATGGACTGGGATTTTATTCCACAGCATAGGGAGTCTCTGAGTGATAAATCTATCCCTCCAGCACATCCTATTTATATCCGTGCTAAGGTTTAAGTTGCTTGCTCTAGTGGTTTTGGTGGATTTGGATTTTTTGAGGTGGAGCATGTCCATTAATTCTGGGTTGACATGGCCTTGTATGTCAGGCACATGTCACCTCTGAGCAGATGGTATGCAACTGAATAGAGCTGGAGTTTCTTCAATCTGGCAGCATATGACAGATTTTGGAGTCCCTTTATCCTTTTGGTGAGGAACTTTGGGGTCTCTCCAATTGCTGCAGATGTCGGGTGAGATACATCCAATGGGGCATTGTACTCAATCATTGGTCTGATAAGTGAAGAGTACAGGGAACAATGACCTCACTAGATCTGGATGTGAATCCCTTCATGATCAGGTGGGCAATGTAGAAGGTCTTTCTAACCACTTTATCAACGTGAGTGTCAAAAGAAAGGCCACTGTCAACCTGGGTTCCCAGGTCCCTGATAACCTCTTCTGTGCTTAGTGGATTGCCGCCTATATGGCAGCTTGGGGTTACCTTGTTTTTCCCGAAGGGTATGACTATACATTTTTTGGCATTTAACTTCAGGCCATGGCTCTGGCACCAGCTATCTGTTTCCGTGAGTCCCTTCTGAAGGATATCCGTGTCCGATGCACTTTCCACTATGGCGCCCAGTTTGCAGTCGTCTGCAAACCTTGTCAGCCAAAGTCCTCCCATGTTGGCCTGTACTTCTGAGAAGTAGATGCCGAACAATAGGGGCCAAGGACCGAGCCCTGTGGGACACCACTTGTGACCAGCTTGGAGTCGGACATAGTGCCAGCAACTCTAACCCTGTGGGTTCTGTCCTTAAGCCAGTTTGTAACCCATCTTGTGACATCTGGGTTTACATTTGCTGGTAGTTTTTCTACAATACCCAGTGGGGTATTGTGTCGAAGCCTTGCAAGGTCAAGGCAGGCTGTATGGACTGCCTTTCCTCATCAATGGCCTTGGTGACTGTTTCAAGAAGTCACCAAGTTCAAAGGCATGATCCGCCTTGACGGCCAAACTGGGTTGGGTCCAATGTCTGCAAGTCCCTATATCTTTCTTTATGAGCTCCATTATGATCCTCTCCATAGCTTTGCAGACTAGACTTGTTAAGCTTATGGGCTAATTACCAGGGTCCAGAGGCACCGCCTTGGAGTGGGACCACAGTTGCCGTACGCCACTCCTGGGCACGATCCTGTGGTAAGGCTAAGATTAAACAGCTGCCTTATGTGCGGTTTAATTCCTCATTTAGCTTGTAGCACACAGCCGGGACACCATCCGTCCCATTGATGCTGTGTTTTAGCTTTAGAGAGCAGCTTTCACCTGCGCATTTGAGATGTCTGGGAGGCTACACTCCGCTGGGATAGTTATCTCTCCTTTAGGGGGGGAGAGGGGGGTGAAGTTTGCACTGAATCTGTCTGCCAGTATGTTGGCAATGTCTGTGGGTTCAGTGATTTTTGTATCATTTTGGACTAATTCTGAGCATATCTGGGAGTTTTCACCCAGGTTCCTAACATAGCTGAAAAGGGCCTTATGATTGTCCTTTGAATCCATGGCAATTTTTCTCTCAAAATTGGCCTTAGTTGATTTTATGAGTGCTCATTTTTTACTAATAATGATCAGGGTGACTTCCCTATGGATTTTGTTCTATCATGTAATAGCTTTCTCCTCTTATTGTAAAGTTTGTTAATGGCTGGGCTCCACCAGACTGGACGTTTGCCCTTTGTGGAAAGAGTCTTGGTTTTATTTGGGATTGCCTGATCCATGCAGTCCTGGAGGTGTTCATAGAAGGCATTTGTAAGGGCTTCCACAGCTTGGGTTGTGGTTTCCACTGGCTCAGGGGCCTTGAAGGATACCACACCAGTCTTGAGTAGTGTGAAGTTTGCTTTAGAGAAGTTCTTCACTGTGGTCTTTTTGTTTGGGTGGGGGCGGATGTGGATTTCCAGTGAGATTAGTTTATGATCAGATCTCACCAATGAGGGATATACTTCCGGTGTGGAGCATTTTGTCCCCATGTTTGTGATAATGAGATCTAGTATATTTTCTCCTCTCGTGGGAACAGTGACTAGCTGTTCCATGGCATTTGAATTTATGAACTCCAGGAACCGCTAATAGAAAGCTAGGGCTTGAGTAATGTTCCCAGTCTATATTCGGTAGTTGAAGTCACCCGATATGATGGTGTTTGGAGATACATTTATACCCTCCAGTGTCTTCAGGAAGGCTGTGCGGGGTTCCTGTGTTTGAGGGGGTGGCCTGTAGCATGCTACAATTTGCAGAGCAGTTTTGCCTATGGTTAGTTGCACCTGGATGGTTTCCGAAGCTTCGTGCGTTGCCACCAACCTGGAGGTGTGGGTATCCTTATGAATATGGATACACCCTCCTTTGTGGTATGATCCGGTTTTGGGGCCGGAACGCATGATATGAGGTAAAACCTAATAGTGCCGGGGTGCTCTCAGGAGCCTTGAACCAGGTTTCAGTTACAGCACAGACATCGATGTTCTCCATACTGAGAAGGGCCTCGAGTGCATGCATTTTGAGATTTAGACTTCTGGCATTGAGCAGCATTACCCTCAGTTTCTTCCCATTTTTGTTTTCTAGGGTGGTAGGTTTAGAATTTGAGCCTTGCCTAAAAATGCACTATGGGGTGGCAAGAGCCTTAGCCAATATCCGAATCCCAGGTGACAGGTGCAAGCCGTCCCTTGCGAAGCAGCGTGGCTTGTCAAGCATGCCATCCCAGGCAGACAGACACTGGATCCCTTTGAATGACACCAGACATTAAGCCAATTGTTAAAGCTGATCATCTTGTCTCTATATTGTGGCATCATTCTTGGTGAAGGAAGGATACTGCTCAGGGTCAGGGTCATACCTGCCTGGGCTACATAATCAGAGAGCTCCTCTATGTCTCTTTCATGTAGTCCAGGGAGGTACGCCTCAGGTCGCTCACACCAGCATGGACAATGACTGTGTCATATTTGTACTTGCCGTGGAGTGACCCAGTGCTTGTGTTATGTGGTGGATTCTAGCACCAGGCAGCTTACTGTGACCCTCTCCTTGTTCAGCCTGGTGAGTGGGACGCCAGTGTGTCTGACTATGGAGTCACCTATGACAAGTATGTTTGGTGTTGTATTTGGCCTTAGGGCTGTGACTGCTTTGCACACTGATTTTGTGGTTTATGTGTTGCTTGTGGGGTGTCTTGAGGTAGCAGTTGTTTGGGTGTCTGCTTTGGAGGCCTCTGCTGTTTAGGTAAATTTTACTCAGAGCCTCCGAGTATGTCTTTGTGTGTTTATCTGTTTGATTCAGTGGTGTGGTAGCATTATGTGAGGCTGGTTTTGTGGTGTGTGTAGTCGCCTTCTCCTGTCTGGTCTTGCCAGTCCTGAGTTGAGAGAGCTCAGCCTCCAGTTTGGCTAAATAGCTGCATCTCTCGCAAGTATTTGTGTTATGTGGGAGGAGGAGAGGGTTGTCTGTGTACATGAGGCAATTGTAACATTGCCTCAATATTCCCAGATTCACCAACTGGGCAGGAGAGGACACCAGCATCTGGCCCTTCGACATGCTAGAAAAATTAAGAAGTTAGGTATGAGACTGAATAAGAGAGGACTTAGTAAGGAAGTGGGTACTCCTGGGGGTTTCAAGTGAGGGACTTTGTATAATATAGAAGTGACAAGTGCTGAGCTTTTTTTTTTTTTTTGAGAAAAAAAAAAAAAAAACTTTTAGGAACAAGTGTTGCGCTTTCTAGTCAAGGGATATACTGTTTAGGTTGCTAGTAGAGCAGTTCTAAGGGAAAAAATGAAGAACAGACTTTATGGAGCCAGAAAAAGTTTAACCTTGTGCCCGATGCTGCTCTAGTGGCAACTTCGCACTAAATAACAGGGGGCTGGAAAAGGCAGGAAATGACCCAAAATGGCCACTGAACTACAAGTTACTGTCTTAAACCACTCCTCTGAGGACAAACAGGCAGCTCAGTACTCCCCACTCCCACTGGTGAGTAAAGAAACTTCCCCCTGACCAAACAAAGAAAATGGAGAAGTACAGGAACCAAGACAAAGCCCAGGGATCAGCAAAATCTGATCACTGGAACAAACTAGCCAGGAAAGTTAGGAGAACAAGAATATTTTTTTGTTTTTTTTCAAGTTTTTTTCACAGACAGAACAGAAAACACAATAAATGCTTTGCTGTTCGATTAAATGCTATCAAAAGCTAGTACACTTGAGTGTATTAGCCTGTAGTTTAACTTTTAAGCAAACTTAAACTAAGAAGTGATGGGGCAGGACCACACAGCCCCTCACCATTGCCAAGGCCTGCACAGGCACAGAGTGACTCAGAAGAGGAACAACCTGAGCCTGCCTCAGTAGGCAGAAGGAGGCGTGCCCAGTATGCCCAGGCCTTGGCAAACAGGCAATGCATAGCACATACACTGACATGGTAGGGACCCAGGGAATGACACCTCTCTCTGACTCACACATACAGTAAAAAGGATGCCAAACATGACACTACCTGTGCTTAACCATGTATAGAGAGTATACTATGTGCATCCAACATAGTCAGCCCTCCATCTCCATCCTCAATACTGGCACAGCCACAAGGTAAGTCACTCTTCCTACCAATTGTTGAATGGAGCAGTATGTGTTGTTACTTGTATCTATGGTATGGATGTGAGCAGGCAAGTGAATCAGGTGGCTGAATGGAATGCCAGCAGATAGTAGACACCTATAGTGGCAGCATGAGATCTATAGCAAATACTGGTGTCACCATAGTGGCCAGTACTAGACAAGGTGACAAAACACACTGCAGGAAATGTGCTGGGCCACATGTGTGTCCATAGGATGCACACATGCCAGTCAGGGAGGTTCACATACCCAACAACAGTCTCAGCCAGCAGGACAGGCATAAACAAACACAAACAAAGGCTGTGCTAAGGCCTCTGATTGATGGCTATGGAGAACACCCCCCCTCCAAACTTCAGAACTTACATCCCACTGCCTGACCTATTGTAGTCTGTCTGTGTATGTTGGAGGGGGGGGTGTTCTCCGTAGCCATCAATCAGAGGCCTTAGCACAGCCTTTGTGTTTGTCTATGCCTGTCCTGCTGACAGACAGTGACAAAGAGCTTCCCATCATGAGGCTTGTCCCACCCGGCACACATCCAATTTGCCAGTATCACATGATGTGCAAATGTCTATCACTGTAGACATTTGCCTCTGGTAGCTCTCAGCACTATAGTGTCTGTGGTGCTTGGGATAACTGTGTAACATGACAGTACAAGTCATTATTCATCTAGCAGTTGTATACACAGTCCTGTCAAATGTAAAGTTGTGTGTGACTAAGTGTTGTGTGTGTGCTTCCAGAGGATTGGTTTATGGCCCATTCACACACACTGCACTCCCCATTGCCCTACTTTAGCTAGCCTACTGATGTCATTCAGCTTGAAATACACCTTTGGAGAATAACCGCTGTGGTGCATGCTATAACAGCATAATGTTATAGTGTGATGTACTAATTAGGTAGGAGTTTTAATCCCATACATGGCAACTGTGAAAGTCTGTGTGTTTGTATGTGTAGGAATCAATGCTTTTGAGGCCATTCACAGTCACTACACCTTCCATTGCCCTACTTTAGCAAGGCTGCTGATGTCATCTACCTTGAAATATACCTTTGGAGAATGGCTAACCCTTTAAGCTCTATGGTGTGTGCCATAAATGCGGAACAATGTAGTAGTAGTAGTAGTTGTAGCTACCCAACTATGGGTTTAAATCCCATCTGTGGCAAGTGTTTGTGCATGTACCTCAAAGCTTTTGCCCCCTATTTACAGCCTGTACACATCTCTGAGCCTGACTTTAGCATCCTGCAGATATCACCCACCTTACACGTATCTGTTGTGAAACCTATGATATGGCAGGTCAGTGGTGCATGTGGTAAAAGTGTAACCATAATGGTCCTTAAAGGTTGTTAGGTAGAGGTTTGAATCTCACCCCTGACAAATGTGAATGTGTGATTACAGTGAAGTAATTTTTGGGGATCTCTCAGCCACTACATCACCCAATGCCAGTATTTACAAGGGCTGGTGATGTTCCTCACCTAAGAAGTACCTTGAGGCAACCCCCATCCGATAAGCTCCGTGGCACATGCAACAAATGTGGTACACTGTAGTAGCAATAGATAGGTATGCATCTGAAACTCAGTATGGGAAAGTGTGTGTTTGTCATCAGTATCCTATGTGGAGGTAGCTGTGATTGTGTAATAACAGGACTTGTTGTGGGGCGGGTTTTGCAAAATTCTTATATTGAAGATCTACTATATGTTACAATGTCCACCTTACAAAAACAACAGAGAGGCTGGTATAGACAACCCATATCCCTACATGTGACATTATGGATCAGTGAACAATATAGGCAACCTTTGCATTACCCAGAAAACACTCTCCACCTATGTCTCATGCACAAACACACTTGGCTAGGCAACAACCATTATATTGGTAGTTCCCTGCATATTGCCCACAGATAGTAACCACGGTGTGATTGCAGTGGACTAAAGAGGACATGGCACCCTGTTCCATCCCTACAATAGGCAAATAACTGCTTACAGTGGCCCTTTGCTATGTTCCCCACTGGATGCCTGCAACAACTGTAAAGTCTGCAAATGTAACAAGGGAATACCATGCCTTATACACATGCCCTGTATGGACAGATGCCACTAACACCAGTGAATACCTGTATCATGCTGTCATTGTAGGTGCAGGCACAACCTCAGTTCCATAGCCAGTTCTCACCACATGATGTCAGGAATGCCACATCAGATGATAACAATCTGTCCATACAACATGCCCAAGAGACCCCAGGTAGAGATCCACATGGCACAGAATATGCATGTGGGACGTGCACAACCCAGACACTGTCCATGTTATGGAATATAGAACACATACATGGCAAGCATTGCACAGCACTGACCACCAAAATTGTAACCCAGATGAGTGGATGGTGAATACAATACCCACCTGTGTGGGCCAATCCAGGGACTACACCCCTGAGCCACACTGGAAACTATTGTCATGTGTCATGATGCTAAGATATACCCTTTTCCTAGCCTTGTACAGCCATCTGGCACAGTCAACTACTACACACCTGTGAAGCAATGAACCGATGCAAGTCAGTATTGGCAAATGTGTGTGTGTGTGTGTGTGTGTGTGTGTGTGTGTGTGTGTGTGTGTAGATTAATTATTTTGAAGCCATTCACACTCAGTGCACCTCTAATTGCCATACTGTAGCATGCCATCTGATGTCAGTCACCTTGAAATACCCTTTGGCCATATGTCAGCCTGATAAGCTCTGTGACGCATGTGATACCTGTGTAATACTGTAGTGTAGCAAACTAGCTAGTCAGGAGTTTCAATCCTGATCCTGCCAACTGTAATAATGTGTGTGTGTCCCTGAGAAAGTGTGGTTGTGTCTTCCTTGACACCTGCTTTTGTGGACAGTCACATATACTACACTTACATTATCCCTCCTTTATCATGGTTGCTGATGTCACTCACCTTCAAAGATACCTTTGGACAGTTCTCCAACATGTAAGCTCTGTGGCATGTGCAATAACTGCATAATAATGTAATAGCAATTCACAGTCAGGTAGGGGTTTGAAATGCAGTACTGGTATGTGTGTATTATCAGTGTCCTGTAGGGGTGATTGCATAATGACAGGGTCCATTACAGTGTGGATTTTGCCACATCATCATATTGAGGAGCTACATGTCCCATTGTCAACATTACAAGGCCAACATTTTTCAAACATTGTAGAGATTGTAGTTGACAATCTTCAGCCATAAATGTTTACAGCCATGTGCAATTACCATGTGACATTATGGATTAGTACACAATATAGGCAACCATCATAGTGTCCAGATACCACTCTCCACCCATGGATCAGACACAAACATGCTTAGCTCTTACTCTCCTACCCCTTCCTTTCTTACTTTGTCTCTGTCTGTCTCTCACTCCCTCTCTGGTGGATGTAGAAAAGTACACCTGCTTTGTTTAGGCAGCAGCTTGTGTTTTGTAAGTGATGCTCATGATCAGCTGATGGCCTATGCACGAATTGCTGTCCCCCACTAGCTGATTGCATGTGGAACAGCTGTGGTATCATTCCTATAGCTGATTGCATGGAAACACACTCCTATAACTAAGAACATCATGTGGGTGTTGGCCTTTTTCATTCACTGTGAGCAGGACATCATGTGGGTGTTTGACAAACAGCATCACACAGGGTAGTTGGATATACCTCTTACAACATACACTGTGGAACAGACCAACAAACAGGAGGAGGATGTTCCAGACATGAGGACAGAATGTAAGTATTGCTCTTCTACATTTGAAGTAAAGCTGGTTTAACAGGGTTTGTGTGAATATGGCAGGTCTACATGATTTTGTATCTGTCATGACAGTGTTATGTGGTGGGGAAACTCCCACCTGTAGGGCTACCTGCAGACTGGTCAGTGTTTGGAGTCTTACATGTGTTGTGTTACTCACACATTTCCTATCTTTAGAATTGCAGTAACATACTCTGAGGATTGCAGTCAGTACATGGTGACAACCATGTGAGTTACTGACATCATATCCCTCAGTAGACATATGTCACAATAAACCCTGTTACACCAGTAAATGTATGGATTTATCACAGCAACATGTCAATATTTGCCCTGTGTTAGTTCCTCCAACCACAACTCTGTCAACCTTTGTACATATGTCGTGCAGTAAGAGGTGCATATGTTCAGTACATCATTATTTGCTGACATCATACCTGATAACAAGCCAGTGAGATACCAGACTGCTAGACATGTTATGCATAGTAGGTCTTATATTTGAGGACAAAACCTGGATATTCTTTTGTAGTGTATACAGTAGTGAGGTCTGTGTACTTATGGTGATTGTTGACAGAGTGTGTAATGTGAATATGTACCTTGGCCTGTGTACAGACTGTGGTAGATGTTATTGTTCTTGGTCCTGTGCTATTTTATGTTGCATGCTGCTGCAGTGTATGATACCCTTCCGGCATACATGTTTGTAGGGCCAGACCGACACATGTCCCATACCACAGTCAGGCATCGGAATACACTGTGCATTGGCCCAGTATATGTAGGGTTGGTGTGTGAGTGGCACATATAAGGATGGTGTTGTTCACACAGTCCGTATACTGTAATATTAAGTACATGTGACTGTGACTATGTTCAGATTGGTTGTGGGTATGCACTTTCACACAAGTGTCTGTTACTCTGTGCTGTTACATGCCTATAGAGCCTGCTATATTTTCAGGAACATTCATATTTCCCCATAAGAAATGTAGGCCAGTGTTTTGCAGTCTGCCTGTAGTTTGCGCAGTGCTTTGTGACATGCATAGTAGCTCAGTGAATTTACCCAGTGTGATGTTATGTCCGGATATTTGTCACATGTACTGTTGCCGGGCCACCATAACTGTTGTGTATTTCTGACAAAGTAATGGGATGCTCTACATATGTATGTCACTAACTAGTGGGTAGTATGTTGGCTTGTGACCTCTGCTCCTCTGATTATGTGTCAGGAAAGACAGGTGTCTATGAATGCATAAACTGTGTGAGCTTGTCTATTCTAATATTTTCATGATATCCCCATTTACATGGCTGTAAACATCCACTTTGTCAGGCTTGGACCACATGTCTTGCACTAAGTGATGCTGTGTATACCTCTGGACTGACCAGAGTATGTCAGACTGTCAACATTTATTGGTCATATCTCTGCTGTGTTCCACAGGATCAGTACTGTGATTTGTGTGGTACTGTACTATGATGATCTTATGATGTCTGTCAGTAACTGATGGCATGCATGTCAATATCAGATGTGACTTCCCACACAATATTTCTGTTAAGACAATCCCTGTTACAGTAGCAAGTCTATATGTATACCTGCAATACTTATATGACATCCCCTTGCACTAAGAGTTTGTGGATACAGAGTGGTTAAGGTAGTTATGAGCAGCTTGATCAAATTCCAGTCTGATAAAATAGCAGGGTAATGACATTTTTAATACGTGTATTTAATTCCTTGTATAGAACATGCGTCTATGTGCTGTCATTACAGTAGCAAGGGGTGTGAGTCTACTGTCTGGAGCACCTGAGTACGTATGGGTTATACAACAATCTTTTCCATTTGAATGTGTTACATACATGGGGTAGTATCCCAGGTTATATGAAGTCACACTGGCATGTAGTGTATCATTACATTACTACTGTTGACAATGCTTTCACAAGTAAGAGTAGATTGTAGATTGTAGTTCTGGAACCAAATACCCCTGCATGCAAAGATAGACTCTGAGTCCTCACTGTCATGTTCTTGGTGTGTGAGCTGTGTGTCATTAAGTGTTTTCTTACTGGATATTGATCTGACATGTGGATATTAACTGTAGACCACTGTATGTATAGGACATGTCAGTGAGGGCTGCTGTCATGTTGTAATGGCATACCTATCAGTGTCAGGCATCTATCTGCCAACACAGTCATTCTGCTGCATAACCAGTTGGCTAGCTGATGTCTGTCTGTCCTCTGTACAGATGTGCAGATGTCGGGAATTCATCTTGGCTGCTTACAGGCATTCTATGCTTGAGTGGCACTGACATGTCTGCCCAGCTGTGTTATGAATGCCACAGCTAGGAATCCACACCCTGTATGCACCACATGCCATGGATACCTCAGCTACACTACCACAGTCAACAGAACATGCTCGAGTACAGGTCTCCAAGACAGACACTGACCATGTTATGCAATACATGTTGCATGCATATCAACTGAAACACCTCACTGGCCCTCTGCAAGAGGCAACCAGATGATTAGATGTTGCATGTAGCTCTCACCCTGAGGATCACCCCTGTGGCATCTGTTGATAGATGGCCTGCTGGCAAATTGCAGGTGGCATGATACCATTGTACATACATCCCCTACTCTTCCCATCTCTCCATACAATATCCTTTTACACATCTATAAACACCTGGACCTATGGACCCCAGTACTCCTATAACTGAAACACCTCACTGGCCCTCTGCAAGAGGCAACCAGATGATTAGATGTTGCATGTAGCTCTCACCCTGAGGATCACCCCTGTGGCATCTGTTGATAGATGGCCTGCTGGCAAATTGCAGGTGGTATGATACCATTGTACATACATCCCCTACTCTTCCCATCTCTCCATGGACATTATCCTTTTATACATCTATGAACACCTGCACCTATGGGCCCCAGTTAATATCCTATATAAATGCATTCTACGGACATCTCCAGGAATGCATGGATCATGCTATCCCAAACAAAACCAAGACCCAATCATCCAAAGGCAATCATCCAGTCTGGTGGACCCCTGCCATAAATAAACTGTACAACAGAAGGAGGAAGCTACTACATGATAGAGCAAAATCCCTAATAGGGAAGGCATCTCTGATCAGTACTAGCAAAAAATTACGATCCCTCATAAAATCCTCCAAGGCCAGCTTCGAGAGAAAAATTGCGCAGGACACCAAAGACAATCATAAGGCTTTTTTCAGTTATGTTAGAAACCTGGGATGCAACTCCCAGACTTGTTCTGAGTTGATTCTAAACATCAAAAAATACACTGAACCCACAGACATCACCAATATCCTGGCAGACAGGTTCAGTGCCAACTTCTCCCCCCCTCCCCCCCAAAAGAGCAAGTATCTATCCCGGCAGAGGGCTGCCTCCCAAACATCTCTGATGCTCAGGTGAAGGCTGCCCTCCAAAGCAAAAACACTGCTTCCATGGGACCAGATGGCGTCCCAGGTTGCGTCCTACATGAACTCCAAGAGGAACTAATCCCTCAAATAAAACAGCTATACAATCTCAGCCTCACTACAGGATATGTGCCCACAGAATGGCATACAGCAACAGTGGTCCCACTCCACAAAGGTGGAGCCTCTACGGACCCTGGAAACTAAAGCCCCATAAGCCTGACTAGCTTAGTCTGCAAGGCTATGGAGAGGATCATCATGGAGCTCATAAACAAAGACATTGGGGACCTACAGACACTAGATCCTACCCAGTTCGGCTTTGTCAAGGGCAGATCCTGCATTTTGAACCTGGTTGACTTCTTCGAAACAGTCACCAAAGCCATAGATGAAGGGAAGGTAGTCCACACAGCCTATCTGGATCTTACAAAGGTATTTGACACAATACACCACTCAGGCATCATAGATAAGCTATCCAGCTTAAATATAAACCCCTATGTCACAAGATGGGTCGCAAACTGGCTCAAAGACAGAACCCACAGAGTGAGAGTTGCTGGAGCCATGTTCGACTCGAAACCGGTCACAAGTAGCATCCCACAGGGTTCTGTCCTGGGACCACTCTTGTTTGGTATATACTTTTCCGAGGTACAGGCAAATGTGGGAGGACTATGGCTCACCAAGTTCGCAGACGACTGCAAACTGGGCACCATAATCAACTCTCCAGCTGACACAAACATCCTTCAAAAAGGTCTCACAGAGACAGATAACTGGTGTCAGCACCATGGTTTAAAGCTAAATGCCAAAAAATGTATAGTCATACCCTTTGGCAAAAACAATGTGCCCACAAATTACCACATAGGCGGAAACCCATTAAGTACAGAGAAAGTTATTAGGGACCTGGGGACCCAAGTTGATAGCAATCTCTCCTTTGAAAACCACATTGCCAAAGTGGTTAGAAAGACCTTCTACATAGCCCACCTCATCATGAAGGGTTTCACATCTAGATCAAGAGAGGTAATCGTGCCCCTTTATTCATCCCTCATCAGGCCCATCATAGAATACAATGCCCCTTTGGGATGTACCTTACCCGACACCTGCAGCAATTAGAAAGACCCCAAAAGTATCTCACCAAGAGGATCAAGGGTCTCAAACAGATGCCATATGCTGCTCAGTTAAAAAAACTCCAGCTCTACTCAATTGCATACCGCCTACTTCGAGGCGATCTATGCCTGACATACAAAGCTATGTCAAATCCAGAATTAATGGACATGCTCCACCTCAGTAAATCTAAATCCCTTAGAGCCACATGCTCGAGGGACTTGAACCTCAGCACAGAAATAAATAGAACTTGCTGGAGGGACAGGTTCATAACCCAGAGGCTCCCTTCACTCTGGAATAGAATTCCAGTTCATGTGAGGCAGAGCACCTCACTGAATCTTTTCAAGAAGAATCTCGATAGGTGGATGGGGGATCGTAGGTTTGTCCCAGGGATTACTCCCGTGTCACTATTAGACAGAGGCACAGTAAACTAAAAATTTATTGCACACAAGTTACTGACCCTAGCGCCTCGGCCTTCGCCTTCCAAGGGAATACAATCAACTAACATTCCAGCATCTTATATATATCTATCAATAAAATAATTCAATTAAGTAATTCAATTATACAATAATATAATTATACAATTCATTATAAAAAAACTTTCCAATTGCAATCTGAGTTCATACCTCTAGGTGTCATAGTATCATACTTTAGTATAAAAACTGTTTCTTTATACAATAATGTAGATTTTACTTTTCTTCACATATATTTATACTCAGACTTTCTAAAACTGTAGCTAACAGATCTTTAGGATCACTATTATGAAACTCCTTAAAATGTACAGCAACAGGACTATCCATTTTTTTATGTTTTATATCTCTTAAATGCTCCTGAAGCCGAGTTTTAAAAGCCCTTTTACTTTCACCCACATAAAACATATCACAAGGGCATTTTAATGCATATACAATTTTTTCACTGTGACATGAAAAATGTCCTTTAGGATAAAATCTCTTATTATTAATTCTATCAAATGTTCTATTCACATATTTACAAGAAATACATCTGTTACATGGATATGTCCCACATAACTTGACATTCACCTGTGTATTTAAATTTACCTGTGGAGTAAAAAAGGCTGCATGAACTAGCATATCCTTAAGATTTCTCCCCCTCTTAAAAGAGAAAGTCACTTTTTTTGGAAAAATTAATGCTAAATTCTTATATTTAAACAGTGAAGTCCAGTAATACTTAATCATATCCATAATTTCCATTTTTGGATTATTTTTGTTTCTCAAAAGTGGTTTTTCATTCGCACAGTAAACTAAACCTTAAAAAGGGCACAGTATACTCAAATCAAGGGGTGGCGTAAGCCATACAGAATCGGGCTAGGCTTATAATTGCCCCAGGGCAGATAGCCTAGTATGAACCTATGAACCTATGAACCTGACAAATGTATACATGTGCATTACTGAGAATAACAGTGTCTGTGTGTTTGTAGTCCTGTATTTCATAATACCCTAAGGCTCTTCACACCCACCGCACCCCCCATTGCCATAGTTAGATATAGCTGCTGCTGTAATGGACATTACATGTTCCTTGTTACACTCTTCACCCTATGGGCTACCTGGAGATTGCAGTAACAGCACAACACTATTGTACAAATGGGTTGATAGGCATGGCTTACCCTCTGAGTTCTGGCAAGTGTGTGTATGTGTGCAAGTGTTTATATTCATAGGATACAGCATTCTGAGGTCACATTCTCCAAATACAATACACCTTGCCACACAGTATTAGGGATAGTAATGTTGTTGACTGTAGGGGAGCCATGGCGTGCATCACCCTATTATCCCTGTGGCATGTGCAATAGATTCCTATCCCTGTAGTAGCACTCTTGAGATATACAAGGGATTGTATTGCAGTCATGGTCAATGTGTGATGGTGGGTATGTCAGAGTATTATCATGGGTTTCAGTGAGTACAATATCCAATGTGGGGTGCGGGTGTTGGGTATACTGTCTTTACACCATGGTACCCTCAGTATATGTCCCATGTTCCACTGTATGGGGACCACTGTCACCATCAACCATACAGGTAACTAATGACACCTTCCAGCCCAGTGATGCATGTGCTGTGCGCAACTTATCTGTAACAGAATGGGCACACTGACAAGGTAGTTAGCACTGATAAGCCCAGGTATCTCAGATGTGTTTATATGACTATGTGTTTGCCAATGTGTATATGACAGTATGTCACACTATGTATTGTTCATAAACAACCAGTACATCCCCCATTACCATACTGTACAGGGTCTGGTGATGTTTTTCACTTAACATTTAACCTGGAACACACCTCATCCTAAAAGCTGTGTGGTGCGTGCAATTAAGGAACAAACACATCAGTAACAAACACTACATACCTAGGTAGGGGTTCTAGTTCTGGTGTTGCCAAGTTGTGTGTATATGTGAAGGGATCTACTTCAGTTTGCAGAATATACATGTCCCAGGAGATCATCTGTCTGAGAACTGCCTGGCAAATGCTAACATTTCACAGGTATCACCCTGTGGAAATTCATTCCATCATAACTAGTAGTAGATGTGTAAATGCCCTTTTCCCCATGGTATAGCTGTACTTTGATACTGGGGTTGGTATACATAGTTGGGTGTGGATCTTGTGGACACAGCCACCATCATTGCAGTTATCGTTGAGTGTATCCCCCCCACTTAGTTGGCTGTAATACTGTACAGTTCATGTTAGCAGGTTAAGTAGTTGTCAATCACACTATATGCGGTTCTACACCACCTCACACCCTCCAAAGGGAAGGGCTGTGCCACCCACACCAGCACACCTATGTTTACCAAGTTGAGGATTGCATTTCATTGGGGAAGGGGACATATACCCTGCCATTACCATTGTCAATTACATTAAACTAGCAGACTGCTTATTTCCCAATGTGTTGTTGTGCCTATTCTGTCTTGGTGGAATTACATAGGCTAAAATGGGTTCCTTGCAAAAGTACATACATCCATGTGTACAGTATTCTCTGTGTATTGCATGAACACCAAAGCCTCTGTGTGTGTTATACACAAACATGTGGTGTGTACCACCCTGTACACTTACTATTGTCCACTGTAGAAGGGCTGCTGACAGCCACCATGCACTCACCTGTATGCACCCCCAGACCTATCAGGCATGTGGTACATTCAGTAACTGTTATACAGACCTGTGACATGTGTTCAGCTGTACCCAGGATATGGCACAGTCAAGGTGTCACCACAGTGCCATACCCCTTGTAGGAAACAACAGCAGACCAACATCCTGCTGACACATGGACACCTACAACACAAACAGAATACATTATGGAGACCACAGTCACTCAGTGTTAATACCATCTATAATGCACCACAGCTGGACAGCTACACATCCTGACATGTAAACATTAAACTTTAGTGCTGAAAACATGTTGCACAACATTACATTGGTACACTGTACTATAGCCACCCTGTGCATCAGAACCATATTAGCCTGTCCCTGCATCGATGTTATGGATGACAGGGATGTGGCACAGGTATCATCATATGCAAAGGGTGTGGCTGTGGGTTTCCTAGAGACCTAGGCTGAGCCATGCATTTGATATCATGTGCATGTGTGTGTTAGGGGGTTTCATTATTAATTGGACTGTTGCAATATGGTGTGTGTAGGTATGGGGTTGCCCTAGCTTGTTTGGTGATGTGTGTGTGTGTGTGTGTGTGTGTGTGTGTGTGTGTGTGTGTGTGTGTGTATGCATGTACACAGTTCTGCCATGTGGCTGCCCTATACAGGGGTTTGTTGGACAGCTGCAGACCGTACCTGGCAGGGTGTGCAGGTCACCATCTTGGCCACAGACATGAGAACTGTGCCTGCCAGGGGTTCTACAGGGAACACCAGGTACAAGCCACAATATGGTACTCTCCCATGATGATGACATATATCTGCTGCATCCAGGTCCCTCTTGGGACTGGCCAGGGCCACGTGTATGTGGCCTGCTGTGTTGTGGTGTGGACAGCACCCCCTGTAGTGCTGCTGTTGGTACTGCCACTATGGAAGCTGCTATGACTTCTTGCACGTCCACGTCGATCTCCATCTGTTGGTGTTGCTGGCCTACGTCCACGTGGCCATCACACTACAGCCACAGTATGTTCAAGCACAGACATTCCACAGTCAAGGATTCCCACCATCTCACCCAGCCATCTATACATGACCTCTGCAAAATAACAGTAGGCACCTGTAAGATCATGGATGTTGTCAATAACAGCAGAATAAGTAGCCCTCTGCAGCCTCAGACCCTGTCTGGTATACTGTTCCATATGTGCCTGCACCTCCATAATAGCCTAAAACATGCATCTGGTGACACCAGATGTGACACTTCTACCAGGGGCATGATGACTAGCAGCCCTCCTATGAGCACCCCTGTACATCTGGCTGTGTGGTACCCCATCAGGGATCTGGCTATGGCTGCTGTGTCCAGAAACAAGTGCCATAGACACCACACTGTCTTCTCCAATGCCACCACCCAACTGTCCCTTTTCTATGGCCACTGGTAATGGGGTATGTAAAGGCAATGTGACTGTGTGCGGGGATGGGATGGATAACAGTGGGATGTGAAATGATGGTGCAGCTTCAGCCCCTGACAACTCTGCCTGTCCCACAACACATCTATCATCACTGTCAGTGTCTGTATGGATACTAATGTCAGTTTGCCTGCAGGAGGGACCCTGACCCACCTCATCACCTGTGAGGGGAAAACAAGAAATACACTTTAAGACCTGTACATCATTGCTTAATAGTACACACACACACACACAAACACACACACACACACACACACACACACACACACACACACACACACACACACGCACACACACGCACACACACACACACACACACACACACACACACACACTTACAGGTGAGGTTGCACAAAGATATTACACACAGACATCTTGTTACCCATCTGTCAACATGCATGACATATGGTACTCAACAGCATGCAGTGCAGCTATAGTCAATCCCTGTTACAAACAGTATACATCTCTGTGATGCATGGGTTGTGTTAGTTGGTGATGCCTCTTCTCCTGGAACACACTGCACCCGTGCGCACAGTATTGCTTTGCACCTGTTCAGCACCCTGGCATGTACTGTGCACCATACTTCACAGGTGTACATGCCATTGCTGAATGTCCATATGTGTGTCAGTTGTGTTTGCTCTGCAGCTCACAGCCCCTATGTATTTGTCCGACACATACCTGGGATGATATGTGGACAGATGTCATTAGTGAATGCCTGATGTCTGATTTACAGATCTCATCATCAGCGGTGCATGTATGGCCAACAAAATACAATTATACCAACAACCTTCAAACCTTACTGTGGCTATGAATGTACACACCCTTATTGACATGGCGCCCTCTTCCCTGATATGTCATGGGGCCACATTACTCTATATGTTAACATTACACGAACCTGATATGTGACATAAGACCTGTGCAATCAAATGCGGTATCAAACAAATGTGTTAGTTGTGCAGATTCTGATTGAGATGTATACAATTTGTGGGTGCATAAGTGTGCACACCCTTAACATGATGGTTTGTTGCACCAGCTGTTAAGTGCACTACAGCAGTCAGTATTCCTGGAAGGGGTATACTAGCATGGGCCATCTGCATTTGCCAGTATTTGGTCACTCTGCCCTACAAATTTCTCCCAACTCTGCATGATTGCAAGGTAAACTCATGTGCACAGCCATTGGAGGTCACACAGTGCCATCACTATTGCTGTGGCATCAGAATTATGTCTGCCACAATTCATGACCTTGACTGTATGCAGATGCAGCCATTCTTAGTGAGCTTTGGATGTCTGCTTCAGTTCACTGTTGTGTTTCAGGATGACACCCCCTCCTCATCCTCAGCCTTTTTGCAGATATTTGACAACTATTGGCTACACATGAGTGTCATTTTGCAGTGTCACAAATTCAGAGCAGCATGTGTACTGGCCTAGTCCCTGCTAATGAATGGCAAACATACAGGTGTACACTGGCACCAGCAAATTACAGATGGGGATGGTGGACCTGAGGTGGGGTGAAGTGTTGCTTGTGCAGCACATGTATCTTAATTGATACTGTCTGTAGGTTTCCAACTTGGTCTTGGTACACCATTACACATTGCAACATATGCCTTTGGGGGACTTTTGATGTTATGCATATGCTACCTGTAGAGAGCCCTGGCTGATGTTTCCTATGGAACAACTGTCCCATCTGATTACCTTAACCCATGGGCCACACTTATGCAGAGTCCAGGAAATTGTTGAAGCAGGTACTGCACAGCCAGTACTTGCTAGACATTCCTGAAACTCCCTCAGTGTTGCGGCATGTTACTAGGCAGCCTCCATGACCAGTTTGCAACATGTGTCGTCATCTGTCTTGGATGGCCATCTGTTTATTTTCTACATTAATCTTGTCCCATACATCCTCGCCATGTACATGACTGTCTGCACTGTTTGCCATGGTATATGCTATGGTGAGGTAAGGCTACATGTCCCACTCCTCCATGCTACCTGTTGGGTATGGGATCCATTCCATGGCTTGTAAGATGTGTGCATGCCACAGCTGCCTCTGTTGCAGGTAAGTGGGCACATTTGGTGGACAAACGTCTTGGACAGCAGACCATTTCTTGGTGTGACATAGAGGACCTGTACTTGCTGGAAGGTCCATACTCATGAAGAGTGAATGCTGTTAATAGCTCAAAAACTGCTTTCACAATATGTTATTTGGAGTGTATGCACACATATGCTTCCAGTGTTTGTTAAGGTATGTATTCCCCATATTTGCTGTCCTAACATAGGATTCCATATTACATATTCATTGCTCATGTTAGGACCACATTATAGGTTGTAAGGGTTGTGGAATGCAGTATTGTGATATGCCATTGAGTAGATCTGTAACAGTTGCCATTGTAATAGTGGTATATACCCTGTTGTAGCACTGTCTAAGAGTGATGTTTCAGACATGTTTCTACTGTAGTCCATTTGTCCCACCATTATGTTCATCTCTGTGCACACATCTTGCAATAACAGGCTGTTAGTTATATTGCAGGACTCTTACATACTCTTGAGATATGCCACCATGGTGATCACTGTGATGCAGTGCAGTTAACAGCAACAATAAGTGAACATGCAGAGCATGCATTATGGGTAGGTGTGTTAAATGTGTATATGGCAAATACCATGGCCATAACATGGGTGGTGCAGGACCAGGAGATGAGAGAGGTCTGGGTTGGGTCCTGGACATTATGGGACTGGGTGCCTTGGCCAGGTGGGGTGGGAGAGGCAGATCCACTGGGGTCTACCTTCCCGTATGTGCTATGGTGTGGAAGTTAACAATGAATATTGGTTAGTCATGCACAGCACATTACAACATTAGTCAAAATAGCATGCATGGATGTTCCCATTAACCCAAAGCACTGCAATTATAACAATGCCATAGCAAACAGAACCCATGCATATATGGAATGGCATTCAGGGTTGCAACAGAATGCCAGTTAGTGGTATGTCAGGCAGGCAATACAATGATTATTCAACAGGGGATATTAGCATGCACACAGTTTAAACAATGATAAACCAAATGGAACAATGGTCCCAACAGCAGAGGTTTGTTTAGGAACATCCCATTGTTGGTTTCAGTGTGATGGGTGGATCAGTTGAGTGGTGGGGGAAGGGAGCAGATTCAATTGACAACTGCTATCAAGTATATTTGTCA
Source organism: Protopterus annectens (assembly GCF_019279795.1). NCBI lineage: Eukaryota > Metazoa > Chordata > Ceratodontiformes > Protopteridae > Protopterus > Protopterus annectens. The sequence goes on from NC_056730.1 coordinate 2,184,491, forward strand.
GTACACTACTATTCACTACTCTACATTCTGACCACACTTACACTCTACCTGGGCCATGGGGCTGCTACAGCACACCAATAGCTGTAGATATCAACAGAGCAATTGTACCCTTATTTTAGTTATATACATCATACCTGTTTCTGTACCAGTTTCTTTAACTGTGGGTCTGTGCAGATGAACTATGTGCACATTGCATTACTGTTTCTACACATATTTCAGATTCACATATTAGTTGCAGGCACTGGAGGGTGCATTGTGTCTTTCACATACATCTACTGGGACATTCTCTGTGTGCAGGTTTCTTGTCAACTGGGGAAACTATCCATGACAGTGTGACACCTGAGAGCCTTGTCTGGGCCAGACTGCAGAGTGTGTATGTCTAGCTTGTACAGCAATTGTACACCTTTCATAGTTATACACATCATACAAGTATTTATATTCAAATTGCTTTACCTGTGTGCCCTGTATTGAAAATACATGTGCTGCAGTATATTATTTCTTCTATTCAGATTGCAGTTTAAAACTGTAGAGCCAGACTGAGATGTTAGTGGTGGTCCTTGGATTTGAACTGTGCTGTATGTGCAAAATGTAATTATAGGCCTAGTCCTTATCAGACTGAGCTACTGGGGAAGTGTTGTGTGTTGCTTTTGACATTTCTATCCAGTACATATTTTTTGTTCGCAGTACTTTCATTATCACAGGTTGCATTATTTGTTTCCCATTTTCAGTACAAATTATGCATACACAGCAGATATTGGTGTCACTGTTTGTGAAACGTGCACATTAGCTGGATTGCACATTTGAATGTTTTACAACTACATACTGCAATTCAGATTCCTGAGTACACAGTGTAGGTTTTAGGTCTACACCTGTTAGCCTTATACATTTCTCAGTACATTTACAGCTATATACAGCTGAAATTGAGAGGTTAACACAGCACAATGCTGGCAGACAAACAGGTAAAACACATTCTGATGGGAATATGTACTGTTGCTTTTTTCCAGTTATTTGACATGCCCATTCTAAATTATGCAGACAAGCAGTGCTATATCAGTTCACCTCAGTTAATGCATTCTGCAGGAAATACACATTTCTATTTATCAGGTACAAGTAAGATGACACACACCAGTGTTTGGAATCACCTTTATTAGTTTTGACATACAAATCTGTGTATGACTCAGAACTCCACAATTACTATTCCTGCATGATCTGCACAGGGGAATGCTTTTCATTTCTAACTGTTACAGTAGCCATGACATGGCACTTTCTTGGCAGGTTCACTCATACACACTCATACATATTCTAATGTTCCTCTTCTGCATATTGTACCTTGTTTGTTACTGATATCTGTCTTACACAGCAGCTGCGAATACTCCATTGTAACACTGGCAGCCTGACACAGGCATTAATTCCTGACTTTTACAGCACAATTATATAAATAGGCAGTACTACCACTACTATACTTTTGATTTCTTACTGCTAATAGTAGGGGGGATTATGTACTCACCATACTGCTAACGCAGCCAGGCCAGTCACTGTACATGAGCCTGCACATTCTGGGACCTCTCCGCAGCAGCTGTATGGAGAGACATCACAGATTAATCACACCCACACAGTCACAAGTTGAACTTTTTCCATACTTAGTTAGAGATACATAAGACTGCATACTTACAGACAGGTGGGACATCCTGCGCTCGAGCTTCTTGGATCCACTGGTCCAACAGTGCACCCTTCCTTCACTTCAGGTCATTATGGTGATGACGTACCTGCTCACCAGTCTGGGGTATGCCAGTGGCACTGTTGAGTTAAAGTGCAAGCTGGTCCCAGGCCTCCGCTTTGTACTGCGAGCCCTGGTACTGGCCCTGCAGCAGCCTGCCATCATGATTTTTAACTAGGAGCCCAACCATGACTCTGGAGTCCTGGACGCCCCAACATTGTGCTCGGAAGTGAACACCTTCTCCTATGCCAGCCATTTTGGTTCTGCTGTGTGCAATCCCAAATGATTATGGCTGTATTCCTACCTGTGCAGTTTAAACAGGGCAGTTTTCCCACACTTTTTTGTGATTGGCTAGATTTAATATGCTGCACTATGCTTAGCTCCACACAAATCCACATAGCAATGTTTACAATAGCTAAGCAGAGCTGAATGCAGGTAAGCAATGCTTACACTTTCAAAGCATTGCTTAAATCTATTTTTTTCATTAAAGTTATAAATTGTTTTTTACATTTACATTTTGCATATTCCTACCCCTACTGTGCAATACGTGAGCCATATCATTGACATCTATCATTCATATTCTTTAAAAGTTTATTAAATAATTTGCCAGAGGGGGTATTTGAACCGAGCATGCTCTGCATATTATACCATTGCAGTACCACTACACTACAGCAGCTCAATGATGATTTGTATCACAGTAGCACTTGTCTATCATTTTCAGGATTTCAGCCAGGCTAAGCATAGTGGCGTACCAAACAAACAAGCTGTGTGGCACTTAAACTTCAGATTTATTTCATGAAAAAAATATATTACATTTTTTTTTTTATTCCTTTTCTCTTGCCCTACTACTTGCATGTATGTAGGACAAGAGTGCATACATATGGAGGTGTGCACTTGAAGGCTGCTGCCTTCTATAGGTGTTTGTGGTATTTTTTTTTCAGTGTCCGCACACACTGAAATGTTAGCTATTTACATTGCAGTGTCTGTGGACACTCGTTTACTATATAATATTGGAGCCAGGCTCTAATATTATATAGTTTGACACTCATCAGTGTCATAAAGTGCTGTACAGCACTTTCAGAGTGAATGGGGTGTGTTTCAGGTGCTGGAACTGCTGACACACGCCCTCTGCACTCGTTCCTGGTTCATGTCCATTTAGTTTAGATAGCAGCGTGCCTTCATGCATAAGCAAGGCACGCTGCTATTCTAAATGGACATGAACCCCTCCATGCAAGAATAGCCTTATTCTTACACAAAGCTTCGTGAATCCAAAGAGTAGTGTTGATTGTACAACTAAGCAAACTGTTGCTTGGATCACGGTACAGCGGGGATAAAGAGTGTAGTGAGATCTTGGAGTGAAAATATTAAAGTAGGGGGTGTAGAGGGCACAACCCCACAAATAGGGGGTGCAAGGGGGCTTGCCCCCTGCATAAACATGAGTAGTGTTTTATTTGTGTAGTTTTTTGGGGGTGTTGGTTTGTTTTTTTTATGAAAGTGCATTTTCGATAAAATGCACTTTCGAGAAAGTGAGTTTGCTCATGTACGTTTTGCTGAAACGTACTTTCAGTAGTACAACATAGATCCATATATATATATATATATATATATATATATATATATATATATATATATACACACACACACACACACACACACACACACACACACACACACACACACACACACACACATAGGATTAAGGCAAACAGAGTGGGTCAGGCTAAGGTTTGGAATATTGGAAGCAAGAAGATATTTATATGGATAGGAGACCAGGATGGGAAGGTAAGGGTGAAGAAATATATCATAATATTAGAAGTGGATACTTAGAAGAATAGTACAAAAGGATGGGAAAGAAAGGGTGTAGACATATGTAGGGTCTTTTAGTCCAATATGTTATTGGTTAATGGGTGAAAATCAAGCTTTAAGGACAGGTAGGAAAGCTGTTAGGGAATGAAAGAAGTTCACCTGTTAGGGAAAGAGCAAGGGCAGGTCTTATTACCTAGAAAATGATTTTTAGAGTGTATTTGAAGTTGGTAAAGCTCTCAATAACAATGTTTGTTGGCAGAGAGTTCCAGGGCTTGGTGGTGGCAAGAGAGTATAGGGACTGTCTGGCTCTTTTGTTTGGAATGTAGATGGTTAGGAGTTGTTTGTTTTCAAACTGAAGGGTTCTTGTAGGTATGTAGGGTTTTAGGACAGATTTGAGGGCTGGGCAGCTATCAGGTGTATATATCCTGTTATGTGCAGAAGACAATTGTAGTAGGCTTAGGTGTTGTGTGAGTTCAAGCCAATTTAGTTCTTTCAAAGCTAGGCAATGGTGGGAACGATAGGGGTAACCTGTGGTGAATTTGGCTATTTTATGGTAGCAGGACTGGAATTTGTTTTTAAGAGCAGCTTGTAAATTGGAGTATAGGGGGGCTGCATATAAGAAATAGGGAAGCAAATAGGTGTTGGCAAGGGTTTTTCTGATGGAGCTACCCAAGAAAGTGTTTTGTCTATAGAGCGTACCTAGTTTGATGTGTGTTTTTTTTAATGCTATTGCATATGTGCCCTGGGATTCAACAAGCAGCTGTGCAGGAATAAGTTATTCCTGCATGGCAGGGACTGTTCCTGTACAGCACAGCAGTGTGGCTTGTATATTCATGAAGGCGCACTGCTTGTGCTGTTAAATGGACATGGAGCTGTGTACGAGTGCAGGGAGTTTGTCTGAGAGCAGATCTCTCACAATATACATGCCCCTGCACTCAAAAATTGCCTTTCAGCAATTAAAATGAGCAAGAATGCTCATAACACCCTCAACTCATCAGGAAAACAAAAATGGTCAAAGACAAAAGGGACAAATGTCCCACCACCATGAAGCAGAAAGCCGATAAAAGTACAGGGTTTAGCATTAGCAGGGATATTCTGAAACGTATAGCTAAAATAACACAACAAAACATTTTTTTTTATAAATGTGATAAAGTTTAAATGTAGCTGCACAGGTGTGCCCATTGCTTAGCTACACCTAATTCAGCTTAAACAGCACAAGAAGTTAAATAGCAAGAGACATCCAGCATAAGCAGTATTGCAATAGTGTAGTGGTTAGAGTGTATGCTTTGCAAGCAGATGTTTATGGCTTGATCCCCACTGTAGCCAATTTGCATTTTAAATGTGACAGCAGTGCATAAACAATATTTTTTGTATTACCTACTAAATAACATATATTACTTAACCAGAGTACTGCATTAGGTCCAGATGTGAGGAGTCAGTTTAATAAAGTTGTGACATCCCCATATAAACACAAGTGCCCCATACAGTATAGTCACACATGAATAAATATAATGAAAGCACATTCAGGGATGTCAGGGACAGTAAACAAATTTATAATATGTAATGAATGATGAATCAATGCCATACAGCAGATAGTCTATAAAATGAAAAATAAGCAATGCTAAGCATTGCACAGCTCTGCTTACCAGGTGTAAGCATTGTGTAAATATGATTGCTAAGCAATGAGCAGCCCCAGCTAAATGGATATGCCCATTGGTAAGCAGTGCTGAACCTGCCCCTTTAAGTAATGCCAATGTTAGCTAAGCAGGTTAGCGTAGCTTAGCTTAGCTCAGCATATTCAAAACCATCCAATCATGACAAAGGGTGAGAAATAGGCTGTATTTAAACCCCACAGGCAGGAATACAGCTCATAACTGGTTGCAGCTTCCCACTGTAGGCAGAATGGCTGGAGTCAGAGAGGGCATGCGCTTCTGTATGCAGAGCTGGGGCATCCAGGAGTCCAAGGTCATGGTAGGACTCCTGGTAAAAAAACATGAAGAGAAACTGCTGCAGGGCCAGTACCAAGGCTCCCAATATAAAGCATAAGCCTGGGACCATCTTGCCCATGACCTCACCAGTGCCACTGGTATCCCTCGGACTGGTGATCAGGTCAGTCACCACTATGTTGACTTGAAATGGAGGAAGAGGGAGCTCTTGGACCAGTGGGTCCAAAAATCAAGGCAGAGGGGTGATGTCCCAGCCATGTATAAGTACTCATACCAGTAACTGTTTAATAATGTCCAGCCTGTGTATATGATGGATAGGTATGGCTAAATATTCTCTATTTTCCTTACAGCTGCAGCTGAGTGGGCTGTGAATCAGGATGCCCATGTGGGTACACTGCAAAGGCTGCGTCCTGAGGCTGTGAGTAACAATCCTGCTTGTAGTAGTCATACCAAATAATTATAAAAGTAGTTGAAAAGTCATCTGCCAGTATAAAAACTGTTTTGTGTATGGGTTGCACTGAATAAACCAGACAATATGACAGTAATAGTCCCATATAGGTCATATTTAAATAAAACTGCAACTGCCTGGCAATAAAGCTCTAAATCCTGGACCGGTTGTGTTTACACTGGTATTGTATGGCATTTTTAGTGTTGCATTCTCTGAATAGTAATGCTGTATAAACCACTGTTAGCCACACTGTGCGCCTCAATAAAAATGTGTAACAAGAAGATATCCAGAGGCTGAGGAATACAAAACTCTTTATTAAAACAAAAAATGGTAAGCACTTTCGCAATCATCCACTTCTTCAGGCCATACTAGATACAAGCCTTAAATACAGCAATTAAACCAATCACAGATAAAACCAATTAAATAAGTAGTGAAATAAGCTTTTCTTCTTCAGTGCTGGTTTTAAAGAAACATCACTGTTTAAACCAGGGGGCATGTTAGCTCTGAAGTCAATAATCCATCTTAGTTCTGCATATTCAGTGTTGTTTGTCAGATCAGCCTCCCTTGTACTTGCATAAACAATTTGTCAAACCAAGAACTTAAAACAATGTGAATCACCTGCTTCTTGTACATGTTTAGCTAGTGCATTAGTCAATTTTAAATTATGGTCATTTAAATGTTCCATCACCTTTTCTTTTAAAGTTCTGTTACTCTTTCCAGTATAGAAACAGTCACAAGAGCAGCATTTTTCCAGGTAGACAATATTCTTAGTCAGACAATCAGCATAATAAAAATGCCTAGGAATGTCTGTATAAGACTCTTGTAATTACAAGGTCAGATTGTACAACCAAGAGAGACTTAGACAGAAAACACAAAAGAGATAGACAGCAATATCCAAACAGCACACTCTGCTGAAACTAAAACTGATGTATTTTTAACAGACACAGCCATGGTTCAAATCCTGGGAGTGGTAGTAAGCTGTATGCATAATCATACCTCTCAACTGTACACATTTGTTCAGAATGTCCAGATAACTGGCTCATATTTTTCGCCTATTACCCTGTCGACCTGGCAAATCAGTGGGATGATCTCAGAATTTTAGTCAGCAAATAATGACATACATCTGATTTTCAGACCTCAAAACCTTCAGAAAATGTATATGAAAACAAACCTGTCACTCTTGTAACTCTCCAAGTTTATGAGAGCAATATTCAAAATATGTCCCAATTTCTACCCACATGTTGTCAAGCTATGACCAGAGTGTGTGCTTTAACAGATTGAGAGGTATGTGCATAATATTAACTCAGAATCTGGGAATATGTGTGGAAACAGTCAGGTAGTGTTAACAAACATTCCCTCCATAGGTCTGTCAGATAAGAAAACTGTGCCTGCTAATAAAGATTGAAATCCTGGACTGGTAGTGTTTACTCTGGTATTGTATGGCTGACATGTAGCATTCAGTAACATCTGATATCAGAATAGTACTGTTTTGTCAACCACTCTTTCTCACACTGTGCTACATAAAAACATGTCTAGGAATGTCTGTATGAGACTGTTGTAATTAGAAGGTCAGATTGTACAACCACAAGAGACTTAGACAGAAAATGCTGAAGAGACAGACAGCAATATTCAAACAGCACACTCTGCTGACACTTAAATTGTGGTACTTTTATCAGACACAGCCATGGTTTGAATCCTGGGAGTGGTAGTAAGCTGTATGCATAATCATACCTCTCCACTGTACACATCCTTTCAGAATGTCCAGATAATCGGCTCATATTTTCTGTCTGTTCCCCTGACCCTGTGGCAAATCAGTGGGATGATCTCAGATTTGTAGTCAGCAAATAATGACATACAATTGATTTTCAGACCTCAAAACCTTCAGAAAATGTATATGAGAACAAATCCTGTCACTCTATCAGCCCTCCAAGTTTATGAGAGCAATATTCAAAATATGTCCCTAGTTGTACCCGCGTGTTATCAAGTTATGACCAGAGTGTGTGCAATAAGAGATTGAAAGGTATGTGCATAATATTAACTCGGAATCTTGGAATATGTGTAGAAACAGTCAGGTAGTGTTAACAAACATTCCCTCCACAGGTATTCCAGGTAAGAGATTGAAGTACACTTGTTTACAAACATATCACTGGCCAAACCAAGGCCATAGGGTAGTGTAATAATACCTGTATCTTAATGATTAGAGCAAAGATAATTAAAGCTGTGAAAACTACAAGGATATATAAGTTGTTAATTGACATCTCTCTCTCCCCCCAACATATCTGCAACAATAATCTAAATACACAAATCAATGGGTATGTTTACACCAAACCTAATGTTGGGACATATGTCATACTGTTCAATAAATATTGAAATGTGTTTCTATTAATGTTCCATGTTGAAATACTATCATTGGTGGCCTGTTGCTATCAATGTAACCCGCATGCCATTGTAATGGCCACTGTGGTTCTATATATGCATGTGTTCTATTTGTTATGCAACTGTTCTAAATATGGTGTTTTGGGTTAATGGGAATATCTATGCATGCTGTTATAACTAATCCTGGATTGTGTTGACTATTACTAACCCACATATGTTTTAAAACTGCAACACCATAGCACGTTTAGGAAGGTCAGTCCCAGTGGATCCACCTCTCCCATCTCATCTGGCCATGGCACCAGGCTGCAGCACCTCTGGGACCCACCGTGGGACTGCCTTGTCCGCTGGTCCTGCACCACCTTCAGGTGGAACCGCCTCAGGAGATGGGGCTTGCCCCCCCCCTGGGAGCAGGTATGAACAAGAAACTGTCACCCGTAGTCAGGTCCAGGGATTGGTGCATAGCGAGCTCCGAAGGGAGTTTGAAGATCTGCTATGCCAGCTTGAGGGCCACATAGAGTATTTAGAGGATCAGCCTGCCCCTCCTACCCAGCCCCTAGCACAGCCACCATCGGGGCCGTGAAGGTGCAGTAGTAACTGCCCATGAGTGGGGAAGTCAGTCCAACTGTTTCCATTTGGGGGCTCATGGGCTTCTGATTTCTAAATAACCCTCCCCATCCAAGGTGTTTACCCCCCACATGTGTCATATGCCACTCCTGTACGCTGTCTTGTCTGTCTTCCTACCCAACCTACCTCCCCAAATATACCTACTATCCTTCCCCAACATCCAACTCTCACCTTAAAAAAAGGGCAATCTGTTCCCCCCCAAAAAATTTCGCCCCATACATAGCGGTCCATTTCGCAAACGTGTCCACAGGACACATGCAATCTGATCTAATTGGCTTCACAACATATTATTGTTGTCCTCACCCCACTCTCATGGGTTTGAGTGTCCAAATCTACCTCCAAATTTAGTATATAAGCACAGCTGTTGCTGTAGAAGAAATGGACAGCTATGGACTTTCCCTACACCAGTCCTGCACATCTCTAGCTACTTTCCCTATTGTCTTTCCCTCTTTGTGCCCCCCTTTTCCCCACTTTCCAATCACCCCTTTTTTCTTTTCTTTTAAAGAAATTACCACAGGGGTAAATGGGAGTAAGCACTTTAAAGCATTAGTAAGCAGGTTTAAGCCTGTTTGCGTAGTGGCAAGCAATGGCAACACACATTAAGCACTTTTATGGCTAACTGTGTATAAGCATATTCATCCGGAAGTTAGCATTGCTTGCAAACCCACTTACAACTGCTTAAAAGTGCATTATTCACTCTGTATCCAACAACCCTTGTTCTGCCCAGTAACAAAATAATAAGCCCTTGCAAGTCTTGAAGCCAGGACCCTGCACACCATAGCCACAGTGATTTAACACTAAGCATTTGAGCTGTATATAAATGTGATGTTAAAACATATCATGCGGCACAGTCATTCAACAGTAGGGAAATGTATTTATATACGTAGATGTATGTATGTATATATATATATATATATATATATATATATATATATATATATATATATATATATATATATATATATATATATATATATATATATGTGTGTGTGTGTGTGTGTGTGTATATATATGTATATATATGTATATATATATATATATATATATATATATATATATATATATATATATATATATGTATGAATGTGCATTGCATTTGCACACTGGATCCACACTCTCAACCTCTCACTGCAAAACATTTGACAAAATGCACTGTTAATGGGGGTGAAGTGGCCCAAATTAAGAATCTCTTGTAATTATTGCCATTTCCCCTTCCTCCACAGCTGAACAGATATGCCTTGCAATACAATAACCAGCATTTGCAAGTCTTGAACCTCAGACCCTGCACAACACACCCACAACAAGTTAACAGTAACCCATCTCAGCTGTAAGATGTCAGGATGATATCTGTAACATATCATGCAGAACAGTCAGTCTACCATAGGGAATGTACAATGTGGAAGCACTAAACATTCCAAGAGCATATATATACAGATACACATACACACACACACACACACACACACACACACACACACACACACACACACACACACGCATATATATATATATATATATATATATATATATATATATATATATATATATATATATATATATATATATATATATATATATATATATATATGCATACATACATATACACATATAAAGATATTACTACTTATAGATATGTATAAGAAGAGTATATATAGAGGGTGCACAGTATATCAAACAGCCATTATTCCTACATTTGCCACCTTTTAAAATGGCCAGTGTTGGATTATTTCCTACAAATGAGAATTATTGCATGAAACATATACCCACACACAATGCAAAGGACATGACATCATACGCAAGTTTGCATACATAGAAATGTTTATTTGTGTACTATTTCAATTGTTTATGCCATTTCATAAAGCAGTTAGGTGTTTAGAATACATAATAATTGATTAATGCAACTCTCAAACAAAACATATGATACAGTAATGTGAAAGACATAACATACTTTTCTGTCCAGGCTATGACCTTCAAGTAGTACAAAAGTAAAAAAAAAAATTAGTTGCCTTGAAGATAAGAACCAATCAACAATTACAGATGTAGTTCAGCAGCCTCCAATTACACTCTGTACTCAACCCCTAGGGGGAAAAGTATTAGTTGTCCCATTGTAAATATATCTGTTACATAACAATGCTTAACTTAAAACGTCACTATCACACTAACAAACAGAACTGTGTGTAAGACAGTAAGCTGTAGCCCACCACTGTTCCCATGGTGAAATGTTGAAAATGTACAGCTATATACCTTAATGTTTCTTACCACTGATATCCCTCACATGTTGTAACAGCCTAGGTTAAACACATTTAATACCCCTCTCCCATAAAATTTCTTACAAGGGCATATAACAGTGGTCTCCATACACTGACCTCCGGACTGTAGAAGGTCACACACATTTTGTCCAGCTGTTGTCTTCATATATATGGACCCTACCCCACAATTTGTGTGGGAGTCCACAACATCACTGGAATAATAGCAGGAATGCTAACACTAAATAATGATACGCCATTACCTAACAAGCTCTTACTGCATGACATCTGGACAAAGCCTGGTATATATGTGGAGGACAGAGACTGGAACACAGGACCATATTTGCAATATTGCTGTTATACACTGTGAAAATTGTTGGTGTTACATGATTGATTGCAACATACCCTTACTCAGGAATATGAAGTCAGAAACACAAATGGATGTTGCCATGTACTGATAGCAATCAACGGAGATAATGCCACTGATATGTCAGACACAAGACCTGTGTGGTGAACAGTCAGAACATAGCAGCCAATCCTCTAGCCATCATGTGGATAGGCCCACAGTTGAGAGCTATGCAGACAGACTGTATTCCATGCAAAACTAGCATGTACACACAAACCCTGTAAAACCAGCAGTATTCAATGCATATAACATCAATACCCACAATGTTCGTAGGTCTGGAACCTTATACAAGCATGTATTTGGCCTGTGTCCGCAAGTCCTGTTATAAGAGGTATTGCTGCCTAATGTCTGTAACACTGCTGCCTACACACAGGAAGGATGTCTTCCATACAGGAAAGGTAAAGGGACAATGCCCACATGATGTAGTCATTTATAGTAGTGGGTTGCTATGACATTGGCTATACTACACAGCTGGCTGCAGGCAATTAGCAAGTGGGGAACACCATTTGGTGCAGAGGCCATCACCTGATCATGAGAATCACCTACAAAAGCCATGCTGCAACCTATTCAAACCAGCTAGAACCTGTAGTGGAGAGAGAGAGAGAGTGAGAGAGAGAGAGAGAGAGAGAGAGAGAGAGAGAGAGAGAGAGAGAGAGAGAGAGAGAGAGAGAGAGAGAGAGAGAGAGAGAGAGAGAGAGAGAGAGAGAGAGAGAGAGAGAGAGAGAAAATAAAGAAAACAATAACACTAAAAAAATTACTACAAACAAAAAATAAAAGACACCAACCAAGGAAGATATCCTAGTGGTACACTGAAGAGAGCACAATAATAAAACAGGTATGTGATACATGTATGCATGTAATTGAATGCTGTACTTGGCCTGTAATAATCTGATTGATGATGTTGAAAGATTTATATGTGCCATCAAGACTTGTTGCTGTAATGATGTCCTGCTGAACAATTGCTATGGACATAGCATCTGGCCCTGTGGGCAGTGGGCCATACCTGTCAAATGTGTGAATCTGCACAGAATGACAACATGTAAGCCATAGTAGTGTTTGTTCTGTTCCTCCAAACATGCATATTCATCTGGCAAATAGCTGAAGGTGGAAGTAATGAAGTCATGAAAGACACATGAGTGTCAGGCCCCACCACCTTTAGAACAGTCATGCCAATGTGAAATGTATCATGCACAAACTTCATAGGTTTGTAATAGGCTTATCTATGATCTGTCCCTATATATCCCCCTAATGCTAGGCTATGTCCACATGCGACGCTGTGTTTTGTAGCAAGGCACAACAGTGCAGCAGTGGAGGAAGGAGGTTCAGAGTGTGGACCTGATGTCTGAATGCACTCTATATATATATATATATATATATATATATATATATATATATATATATATATATATATATATATATATATATATATATATATATATATATATATATATATATATATATATATACACACACACACACATACACACACACACACACACACACACATATATATATATATATATATATATATATATATATATATATATATATATATATATATATATATATATATATATATATATCTATGTGTGTACATACATTTTCCCTAATGTTGAATGACTGTGCTGCATGATATGTTTGAGAACACATCACACATATCTGCAGCTCAGATGGCTTACTGGTAAACTGATGTGGCTATGGTGTGCAGGGTCCTGGGTTACATATTTGCAAGGGCTGATAATGCATTTGCTGGCCAGAACAAGGGCTGTTGGATACAGAGTGATTAAGGCACCTGTAAGCAGTTGTATGCAGGATGAAATGGACAGTTATATATGGTGTGAAATTTGTGATGGGAACAGATTGCCCTTTTTTTTGTTAAGGTGAGAGTGGGATGTTAGGGAAGGATAGTAGGTATATACGGGGAGGTAGTTTGGTTCAGAAGACAGACAAGACAGACAAGACCGCATACAGGGGTGGTATATGAAACATGTGGTGGGTAAACACATTGGACGGGGAGGGTTGTTTGGAAATTGGAAGCCCATGAGCCCCCAAATGGAAACAGTGGGACTGAGGTCCCCACCCATGGGAAGTCACCACTGCACCTACACGGACCTGAAGGTGGCTGTGCTGGGGGCTGAGCAGGAGGGGCAGGCTGAACCTCTACTTGTGTCACGAGGGCCTCAAGGTGGTGTAGCAGATCCCACAATTCTCTGCAGAGCTCCCTGTGCACCAGACCCTGGACCTGACTTCAGGTTACAGGATCCTGTCTGTGCTTGCTCCCCAGGTGAGAACAAGCACCATCCCCTGAGGTGGGCCCACCTCAAGGTAGTGCAGGACCAGCAGATGGTGAGGTCCCATGTTGGGTCCCAGATGTGCTGTGGCTGTTTGCCATGGCCAGATGAGGTAGGAGAGATTGTTCTGCTGGGAACAGCCTTCCCAAACAGGTTATTGTGTTGCAGTTTTATAATATATGTGGGTAGTAATAGTCAGCACAATTGAGGATTAGTTATAACAGCATGAATACATATTCCCATTAACCTAAAACACCAGATTTGGAACAGTTGCATAGCAAACAGAACACATGCATATATGGAACTACAGTGGCCATTACAATGGCATGCAGGATACATTGTTAGCAACACACCACCAATGATAGTGTTTCAACATGGAACATGAATAGAAACACATTTCAATATTTGTTGCACAATAGGATAGATGTCCTAACAGTAGGTCTGGTGTAAATATACCCATTGATGTGTGTGTTCAGATTATTTTTGAAGATATGGAAGGGGGAGAGAGATGTCAATTAACAACTATTATATCCTTGCAGTATGAGGTCCTCAGACCTTTTTTCCTGTTTATGTCTTCCAGATGCCATGTCAAGAGAGCAACTCCTTGTGTTCACTCCACAAGAGAATGACATACTCATCAACTTTATTGTACATCACCATGGAACCTTCTTTGGATGTATGGCCCATGATCTACAGGAGAGGACTACCCTGTGGAACGAACATGTCTGCAGGGTAAACGATGTCGGCCTGCATAACCTCAGTTATGAGCAGGTGCGACATTGTTTCACTGACCTCATCCACCATGTCCGTCAGCTTGCTGCTGCAGTTAGGAGGGAACAGCTAGCCACAGGTGGGTACATGCCATCCATCCCTCACTGACACGTTTTGAGGAGCTCTTCACCAGCCTTGGGGCACCTACCCACCAGCCAAGTCAAGAACCTGAAGATAACATTGTGGAGGTGGGTGCTACCCACACAATGGACGAGGAGCATGCAGGTAAGGGCCCAGGACACATTAGTAGACCACTGTTGCTTATCCATCTTTATCTGTAATGTATCTTCATGCATATGTCAAATAACATAGTCTGTCGCTCCAGTGCAGTAATGAACAGACGTGCATAATCTGTAGTATTGTGGGTTTGTACTGTTGATGTGCTGAAATGCTGATCCCACCCAGTACCAATGCCAAAGGTGTGGTTACTGACATCACATCTCTCACACAACTATGTAGGTCCCTCTGATATACCTCTGGGGCAGCAGACTGTAGCTGGTGAGTATGGAGATCTTCTGTTCAGGTTTGCCAATACATTGTCCATGTTATGGCCATGGTATTTGCCATGCACATATTTAACACACCTACCCATAATGCATGCTGTACATGTTCACTTATTGTTGCTGTTAACTGCACTGCATCACAGTGGTCACCATGGTGGCATATCTGAAGGGTATGTAAGAGTCCTGCAGTATAACTAACAACTTGTCAGTGCAAGATGTGTGGACAGAGATAAACATAATGGTGGAACAAATGGCCTACAGTAGGGACATGTTTGAAACATTACCCTTATACAGTGGCTACAAAAGTGTATATACCAGTATTACAATGGCAACTGTTACTGATTTACACAAGGGCATATCACAATACCACATTCCACAACTTTTACAACCTGTAATGTGATCCTAACATGAGCAATGAATGTGTAATATGGAATCCTATGTTAGGACAACAAATATGGGGGATACATACCTTAACAAACACTGGAAGCATATGTGTGCATGCACTCCAAATAACATATTGTGGAAACAGCTTTTGAGGTACTGCAGCATTCACTCATCTTGAGTATGCACCTTCCATCAAGTATGGGTCCTCAATGTTACACCAAGTAATGCTCTGCTGTCCAAGAAGTAGGTCCATGACATTTGCCCACTCACCTGCAACAGAGGCAGCCATGGCTTGCACACATCTTACAAACCATGGAATTGATCTCATATCCAAAAGTTAGCACTCAGGAGTGGGAGACATAGCCAGACATAGCCTTACCTCACCATTGCATATACTGTGGCAAACAGTGCAGAAAAGCGTGTAGGTGACGATGAAGTATGGGACACCATTAATGCAGAAAATAAACAGATGCCCATCCAAGACAGATGGCAACATATGCTGCAGACTGGTCATGGAGGCTGCCCAGACACATGCAGCAACACTGAGGGACTTTCAGTAATGTCTAGCAAGTACTGCCTGTGCAGTACCTGTGTCGAAAATTACCTGGACTCTGCATAAGTGTGGCCTATGGGTTAGGGTAATCAGATGAAAGAGTTGTTCCACAGGAGGTATCATCCAGGGCTCTCTACA
Source organism: Protopterus annectens (assembly GCF_019279795.1). NCBI lineage: Eukaryota > Metazoa > Chordata > Ceratodontiformes > Protopteridae > Protopterus > Protopterus annectens. The sequence goes on from NC_056730.1 coordinate 2,200,700, forward strand.
GATAGCATATGCATAACATCAAGTCTCCCAAAGGCCTGTTTTGCAATGTGTAATGGTGTACCGAGACCAAGGCTGAAACCTACAGACAGTATTAATAAAGATACATGTGCTGCACAAGCAACACCTCACTCCACCTCAGGCCCACCATCCCCATCTGTACCTTGCTGGTGCCAGTGTACACCTTTAGGTTTGCTGTTCATTAGCAGGAACTAGGCTGGTAGACATGGTGTTCTGAATTTGGGACACTGCAAAATGACACTCACGTGTGGCCCATAGTTGTCAAGCATCTGCAAAAAGGCTGAGGATCGGGAGGGGTGTCATCCTGAAACACAACAGTGAACTGAAGCATACATCCAAAGCTCACTAAGAATGTCTGTATCTGAACACAGTCAAGGTCATGCATTGTGCCAGACATAACCCTGACTCCACAGCAATAGTGAAGGCACTGTGTGACCTCCAAGGGCTGTGCACATGAGCTGACCTTGCAATCTGGCTGAGTTGGGGGACATTTGTAGGGCGGAGTGACCAAATAATGGCAAGTGAAGATGGGCCATGCTAGTATAACCCTTCCAGGAATAGTGACTGCTGTAGTTTTCTTAACAGGTGCTGCAACAAACCATCATGTTAAGGGTGGCACACTTATGCAGTTCACATATTGTATGCATCCCAATCAACATCTGCACAGCTAACACATTTGTTTGATACTGCATTTGGTTGCACAGGTCATATGTCACTTGTCGCATATCAGGTGTGTGCAATGTTAACATATACAGTATTGTGGCCTGATTGCATATCAGGAAAGAGGGTGGCATGTCAATAAGGGTGTATACACTCCTCATAGCCACAGTAAGCTTTGAAGGTTGTCAGTATAATTGGATTTTATTGCTCATATATGCACTGCTGATGAGATCTGCAAATCAGACATCAGGCATTCACTATTGACATCTGTCCTCATATCAACCCAGGTATGTGTCAGACAAACACATAGGGGCTGTGAGCAACAGAGCAAACATAACTGCCACACATATACACATTCAGCAATGGTGTGTACACTTGTGAGGTATGGTGCACAGTACATGGCAGGGTGCTGAACAGGTGCACAGCAATACTGTGTACATGGGTGCAGTGTGTTCCAGGGGAAGGGCATCACCTACTAACACAACTCATGCATCACAGAGATGTATAATGTTGGTAACAGGGATTGAGTATAGCTGCAGTGCATGCTGTTGAGTGCCATATGTCATGCATGTTGACAGTTGGGTAATGAGAGGTCTGTGTAATATCTTTGTGCCATTTCACCTGTAAGTGTGTGTGTGTGTGTGTGTGTGTGTGTGTGTGTGTGTGTGTGTGTGTGTGTGTGTGTGTGTGTGTGTGTGTGTGTGTGTGTGTAGAGGTAAGCAATGATGTACAGGTCTTAAAGTATGTTTTCTGTTTTCTCCTCACAGGTGGTGAGGTGCTTCAGGGTCCCCCCTGCAGACAAACTGATGTTAGTGTCCATACAGACTCTAACAATGATGATAGGCATGGTGAGGCATAGGTGGGGTTGTCAGGGAGTGAAGCTGTGCCATCACAGTTGTTGACATCCCATTGTTATCCACCCTATCCCCACACACAGTCACATTGCCTATACATACCCCTTCACCAGTGGCCATAGATGAGGGACAGTTGGGGGATGGTGGCATGGGACAGGGCAGTGTAGTGACTATGGCAAGTGTGTCTTTACACATCAGCCATAGCCAGATGACCGGCAAGGTACCACACAGGTAGATGTACGGGGGTGCTCTTAGGAAGGCTGCTGGCCATCATGCCCCTGGCAGAACTGCCACAGCAGGTGTCAAAAGATGGATGTTTTGGGCCATCGTGAAGGCACAGGCACGTATGGAACATTATACCAGACAGGGTCTGAGGCTCCAGAGGGCTAGTCATTCTGCTGTTATTGACAACATGTGTGATCTCACAAGTGCCCACTGTTATTTTGCAGAGATCCTGGATAGATGGTTGGGTGAGATGGTGGGAATCCTCAACCATGAAATATCTGTGTTAGAGCATATGGTGGGAGTAGGGCAACAGCCACATTGATGTAAGGTCAGCAACACCAACAGGTGGAGGTCTACATGGATGTGCAACAAGTCACAGCCACTCCCGTAGTGTCAGTACCAGCACCAGCACTGCAGGGGGTGCTGTCCACACCACAACATAGCAGGCTATGTATACGTGGCCCTGGTTGGTCCCAACAGGGACCCGGACCCAGTGGACATTTGTCATCATCAGGGGAGAGTACCATATCTGGCCTTGTACCCGGTAGTGCCCATGGAACCCCTGGCAGGCACAGTTCTTGTGTCCATGGCAAGAGATGGTGAACTGCACACCCTGCCATGTACAGTCTGCAGCTGTCCAACAAACCCTTGTATAGGACAGCCACATGGTCAAACTGTGTGCATACACACACACACACACACACACACACACACATTACCAACACATCTAAGACACCTCCATACCTACACACACATCATCTGCACAGCCCAATTAATAATGAAACCCCCTAACACACACACACATAATGTCAAACAAACATCTCAACCTAGGTCTCTGGCAAACCCACAACACACCCTGTGCATATAATGATACCTGTGCCACATCCCTGTCATCCATACCATCAATGCAGGGACAGGCTAATATTGTTCTGATGCACAGGGTGACTGCACTAAGGTTTAGCAATGTAATGCCGTGTAACATGTTTTCAGCAGAAAAGTTTAATGCTTACATGTCAGGATGTGTAGTTGTCCAGCCATGATGGATTATAGCTGTTATTAACACTGACTGATAGTGGTCTCCATAATGTATTCAGTTTGTGTTGTAGGTGTCTATGTGTCAGCACAATGTTGGTCTGCTGTTGTTTCCTACATGGGGTATGGCACTGTGGTGACACATTCACTGTGCCATATCCTGGGTACAGCTGAATACAAGTAAGATGTCTATATAACAGTTACTGCATGTGCCACATAGCTGATAGGTCTGAGGAGTGTACACAGGTGAGTGCATGGTGACTGATGTCAGCAGCCCTTCTACAGTGGACAATGGTAAGTGTACTGGGTGGCACACACCACATGTTTGTGTATAACACACACACACACAGAGGTTTTGGTGTTGATGCAATACACAGAAAATACTGTACACATGGATGTACTTAATTTTGCAGTGAACCCATTTTAGCTTATGTAATTCCACCAAAACAAAATAGGCAAAACATCACATCAGTAAATAATCAGTCTGCTACTTTAATGTCATTGACGATGGTACTGGCAGGGTATATGCACCCTTCCCCAATGTAATGCAATCCCGGAATTGATAAACATAGGTGTGCTGGTGTGGGTGGCACAGCCCTTCACTTTGGAGGGTGTGTGGTGGTGTTGAGCCACACACACAGTGTGAATGACAACTACACAACTGCTTAACCTGTTAACATAAACTGTACAGTATTACAGCAGACTAAGCAGGGGATACACACAACAATAACCCCAATGAGGGTGGCTGTGTCCACAACATTGACAACCAACTATATATCCCAACTCCAGTATCGTTGCACAGCTATACAGCAGGGAAGAGGGCATTTACACATTTACTACTACTTTTGATGGAATGAATTTCCACAACATGATTCCTTTGAAGTGTTAGCATTTTCCCGTCAGTTCTTGGACAGACAACCTCCTAGGACATGTATTTTCTGCAAACTGAAGTAGATCCCTTCACATACACACACACTTACTTGGCAACACTGAAAGTAGAACCCCTACCTAGGTACTTATTGCTACTAATGTTTTTGGCCTTAATTGCACACACCACACAGCTTTTAGGATGAGATGTGTCCCAAGTCTCTTGTTAAGTGAGGAACATCACCAGGACTTCTACAGTATGGTAATGGGGGTGTACTGGGTGTTAATGAACAATACATAGAATGACATACTGTCATATACACATTGACAACCACATAACAGTCATAGACACATCTGAGAGACCTGGGTTTATCAGTGATAACTATCTTGTCAGTGAGTCCATTCTGTTACAGATAATTTGCACACAGCACATGCATCATTGGGCTGGATAGTGTACTCAGTTACCTGTATGGTTGATGGTGACAGTGTTCCTCATACAGTGGACCTTGTGACATGTACTCGGGGTGCCAGGGTGTAAAGACAGTATACCCAGCACCCACACCCCACATTGGATATTTTACTCACTGAAACCCATGATAATACTTTGACATACCCATAATCACACATTGACCAGGACTGCAATACAACCCCTTGTCTATCTCATCAGTGCTACTACAAGGATATGCATTTATTGCACATGCCACAGGGATAGTAGGATGATGGTCTGTCATGCCTCTCCTAATGTCAGCAACATCACTAAGCCTTATATTGTATGGCCAGGTGTATTGTATTTGGAGAATGTGGTCTCAGAATGTTGTATCCTACAAATATACACACTTGCACATATACACACACTTGCTAGGACTCAGAGGATATCCCATGCCTATCTACCCATTTGTGTAAGAGTGTTGTGCTGGTAATGCAAGCTCCAGGTAGCCCATAGGGTGAAGAGTGTAACAGTGTACATTTAATGTCCATTACAGCAGCAGCCATTTCTAACTATGGCAATGGGGGTGTAGTGTGTGAGAAGATCCTCAGGGTATTATCAACTGCAGGTTTACAAACACACAGACACTGTTATTCTCAGCAATGCATACTGACACATTTGTCAGTACTGGGGTCCATAGGTGCAGGTGTTCATAGGTGTGTACCAGATATTTTCCATGGAGAGATGAGAAGAGTGGGGGATGTAAGTACAGTGGTATCATGCCACCTGACATTTGTCAGCAGGCCATCTATCAACTGATGCCATGTGAGTGATCCTCAGGGTGGCAGTTAAATGCAACATCCAATCATCTGGTTGTCTCTTGCAGAGGGCCAGTGAGGTGCTCCAAATGACATGTATGCAACATATATTACATAACATGGCCAGTGTCTGGGTTGGACACCTGTACCAAAGCATGTTCGGTTGAATGTGGTAGTCTAGTTGAAGTATCCATGGAATGTGGTGCATACAGGTTGGGGTTTTCTAGCTGTGGCATTCATAACACAGCTGTGCAGGCATGTCAGTGTCAGTCAAGCATAGATTGCCTGTAAGCAGCCAAGATGGATACCTGATATCTGCACATCTGTACAGAGGGCAGACAGAAATCAGCTAGCCAATAGGTTATGCAATAGGATTAATGTTTTGACAGATAGACATCTGACACTGATAGGTATGCCATTACTACATGACAACAGCCCTCAATGGCATGTCTTATACACATAGTAGTCTACAGATAATATCCACATATCAGATCAATATCCAGTAGCAAGTACTTAATAACACACAACTCACACACCAAGAACATGATAGTCAGTACTCAGAGTCCAGCTTTGCATGCATGCATGCAAAGGTGTATGGCTCCAGTACTACAATCTGCAATCTACTCTTACTTTGGAAAGAATTGTTAATGGTAGTAACATAATGATACAATGCATGCAAGTGTGACTGCATGTAACCTGGATACTACCCATGTATGAAACAGAAAAGGACAATATTGTTGTACTAACCATATATACTCAGGTGTCCCAGAAAGTATACTTACACCTCTTGCTACTGTAATGACAGCACATAGAAGTATGATATATACATGGAATTGAATACACTTATTAAAATGTTATTACCGTGCTATTTCATCAGACTGAAATGTGATCACTGGTTACCAGGGCTGAGCGATGCTTAGCAGGTGTAAGCATTGCTTCAATATAAATGCTAAGCAGATTTGTGCACTGGTAAGAGAAGCCAACACCATGTAGGTGGCTTTTCATTTAACCATACATTAGCAGCACTTACAGTCAGGCAAACCCATGCAAACCCGCTTAAAGCTGCTCAAAACTGCCTTAACCACTCTGTATCCAACAGTCCTTGTTCTGCCTAGCAACAAAATAAACAGCCTTTGCAGGTCCTGAACCCAGGACCCTGTACATTATAGTGACAGGAGTTAACCACTAAGCCATCACAGCTGTTAAAATGGCTGTTATTTTTTCCAATATATTTGTCAGTACACATACTGAATAGTAGTGAACAACTGCTTTAACTTCTACAATTGTGTAGTACTTGTTAGTGATATTAGTGTTGAATCAAGTATGTTATATCTAAATCAGATAAATATGGTGTGACATATCTGGGAAGGTATATACAGCAGTCATGTTTACACATAAGAAAGATATGGATACACACACACACACACACACACACACATATATATATATATATATATATATATATATATATATACATATGTAGATATATGTATACATGTATATACACATATATATTTATATACATATTTATATATATCTGTATATTGATTTATATGTATATATATATATATATATATATATATATATATATATATATATATATATATATATATATATATATATATATATATATATATACATATATATAGTTATGTTCAGCTTAGATATTAATAACATATAGCTGTGGGCAATACTGTAAATGCATCCTGTTATAGAAAAAAAGGAAGTTGACTTTCTTAGCTTTCAGATGCAGAATTAAATAAATAAAATGCACACAGGTCAAGTGACACAAAGATGATGTGGAGAAACTTTTGTGAAGTCTTGAGATACAGAGAGGACCAAAAAAGTAGACCAGACAAACTCCATACTACTGTATCTGTTATACTTTATTTGTCTCAGAACAAATTTTTGCCAAACAGTTAATTCTGTCAGACCTATTTCAATTCTATTATAACACAGCTAGACATATGAATAGACTAAGGCACACTTAGTCTAAGACGTCACCACTGAATGAAACATACTGTCCAGTTTATATACTCTTTTCAACCAATGTTATTTTTAATGTCCTTGTGACTTGTTCTTCTGGTTTCTGTCTGTGTCCTGAAAACAGTCTGACTGGATACATGTCTACATATATATATATATATATATATATATATATATATATATATATATATATATATATAAAACATATGCCCATAACATGTACTGGAGTCATACCTCAGCACCAATAGTCACAACCTCTTAGTGCAAGGGGATGTCATTAAGTATTGCAGGTATAAGTGTGGAATGTTGCTACAGTAACAGGGGTTGTGTTAACAGACATGTTGTGTGGGAAGTCACTTCTGATACTGACATGTACGCCATCAGTTACTGACAGACATCGTAAGATCATCATCATGAAATTCCACACAAATCACAGTAATGATCCTTTGGAATACAGATATATGACCAATAAAGTGGACAGTCTGACACAATCTGGTCAGTGCAGAGGTATACACAGAACCCCTTAGTGCAAGACGTGTGGACCAATCCTGACAAAGTGGATGTTTACAGCCATGTAAATGGGGATATCACAGAAGTACTGGAATAGATAAGCTCACACAGTTGATGCATTCATACACTCCTGTCTGTCCTAACACATATTAACCGGAGGAGCAGAGGTCCCAAGCCCACATACTTCACACTTGTTAGTGACATAAATCTTTACAGCATCCCACTGCTTTGTTAGAAATACACAACAGTTCTGGTACCAGGCAACAGTACATATGACAAATATCTGGACATAAAATCACACTAGATAAATGCACTGAGCTGCTAGCCATGTCATAAAGCACTGTGCAAACTACTGGCAGACTGCCACAACACTGACTCAAGTTTCCTATGGGGGAATACCCATGTACTTGCAAATATAGCAGGCACTACAGGCATGTAACAGCATGGAGCAAAAGACACCAGTGTGAAAGTGCATACCCACAACCAATCTGAACACAGTCACAGTCACATTATGGTAAGCCTAAGTAATATTACAGTATATGGACTGTGTGAACAAAACCACCCTCATATGAGCCACTCACATAGTAACCCTACATATACTGGACCAATACACAGTGTAGTCTGATGCCTGACTGTGGTATGGGACATGTGTCATTCCGGCCCTACAAACATGTATGCTGATAGGGTACCATAAATTGGAGCAACATGCAACATCAGATAGAACAGGAACAAGAACAATGACATCTACCACAGTCTGTACACAGGCCAAGTAACATATTCACAATACACACTCTGTCAACAATCACCATAAGTACACAGACCTCACTACTGTACACACTACAACAGAATGTCTAGGTTTTGTCCTCAAATATAAGACCTACTATACATAACATGTCTAGCTGTCTGATATATCACTGGCTTGTTATCAGGCATGATGTCAGTAAATAATGAGGTACTGTACATATGCACCTCTTACTGCATGACATATGTACAAAGGTTGACAGACTTGGGGTTGGAGGCACAAACACAGGGCCAATATTGACATGTTGCTGTGATAAACTCATGCATTTACTAGTGTAGCAGGGTTTGCTGTGACATATGTCTTCTGAGGGATATGAAGTCAGTAACTCACATGGATGTCACCATGTACTGACTGCAATCATCAGAGTATGCTACTGCATATCTAAAGATAGGAAATGTATGAGTAACACAGCACATGTAAGACTCCAAACTCTGGACAGTCTGCAGATAGCCCTACAGGTGAGAGTTTCCTCAACCACATAACACTGTCATGCCAGACTTGAAATCAACAGCCATATCCACACAAACCCTGTTAAACCAACATTACTTCAAATGTAAAAAAGCAATACTTACATTCTGTCCCCATGTCTGGAACATCCCCCTCCTATTTGTTGCCCTGTCTCCACAGTGTATGTTGTAAGAGGTATGTCCAGCTACCTTCTGTGATGCTGTTTGTCAAATACCCACATGAAGTCCTGCTCACAGTGAAGGAAAGGGGCCAACACCCACATGAAGTGCTTAGTTAGAGGAGTGTGTTTCCATGAAATTGGCTATAGGAATGATACCACAGCTGTTCCACGTGCAATTAGCAAGTGGGGGACTGCAATTCGTGCACAGACCATCAGCTGATCATGAGCATTCCTTACAAAACTTAAGCTGCTGCCTATGCAAAACAGATGTACTTTTCCACATCCACCAGAGAGGGAGAGAGAGAGAGAGAGAGAGAGAGAGAGAGAGAGACAAAGTAAGAAATGAAGGGGGTAAGAGAGTAAGAGCCAAGCGTGTTTGTGTATGATCCATGGGTGGAGAGTGGTATCTGGGTATTATAACAGTTGCCTATATTGTTTACTAATCCATACAGTCACATAGTAATTGCACATGGCTGTACACATTTATAGCTGAGGATTGTCTGCTACAACCTCTACAGTGTTTTAAAACAGTTGGCCTTGTAATGTGGACAATGGGACATATAGGTCTTCAATATAATGATGTAGCAAAACCCACACTGCAATGGATCCTGTCAGTACATACTCACCCCAACACCCACACTGAATACTGATGACACATGCACAAACACACACTTACAGCACTGAGTTTCAAACCCCTATCTATGTATTGCTATTACAGTGTTATGCAGTTATTGCACACACCACAGAGCTTATACACTGGAGAGCTGTCCAAAGGTATCTTTGAAGGTGAGTGACATCAGCGATAGTACTAAAGAAGGGATAAGGGAAGTGTAGTACATGTGAATGTCCACAAAAGCAAGTGTCAGTGGTGACACACACACACACTCTGTCAGGGAAACACACACATCATCAGAGGTGGCAGGATCAAGATTAGAACCCCTACCTAACTAGTTTGCTACACTACAGTATTACACAGTTATCATAAGCACTAGAGAGCCTATATAGCTGATATATGTCCAAAGGGTTATTTCAAGGTGAATGACATCAGCAGGCATGCTAATGTAGGCCAATGGGAGGTGTAGTGATTGTGAATGGCTTCAAAATCATTAATCTACACACACACACACACACACACACACACACACACACACACACACACACACACACACACACACACACACACACACACACACACACACTTGCCAGTACTGAGATGCATGGATTCATTGCTTCGCAGGTGTGTAGTAGGAGAATGGGCCTGATGGCTGTACAAGGCTAGGCAAAGGGAATACCTTGGCATCAGGCCACATAATAATGGTCTCCAGTGTGGCTCAGGGGTGTAGTCCCTAGAGTGGTCAACACAGGTGGGTATTGTATTCATCATCCACTCATCTGGGTTACTATTATGGTTGGCCAGTGATGTGCACTGCTTCCCATGTATGTGATCTATATTCCATAACATGGACAGTGTCTGGGTTGTGCACATGTCCCACACGCATGTTCTTTGACAAGTGGAAGTGTACTCGAGGTCTCTGGGGCATGTTGTGTGTACAGATTGTTATCTTCTGATGTAGCATTCCTGACCTCATTCGGGAAGACCTGGCTATGGAACTGAGGTCATGCTTGCACCAAGACTTGACAGCATGATACAGATATTCAGTGGAGGTAGTGGTGTCTATCCATACAGGACATATGTATAAGGCATGGGTTACATTTTCAGACTCTACAGTTGTTGCAGGCTTCCAGTGGGGAACATAGCAAAAGGGCCACTGTACACATTTATTTTCCTACTGAGTGGATGGAGCAGGGTGGCATGTCCTTTTACTTGCTGGATAACACACACTTAGGAGATGCTACACATCACAGTACTTTCTGATGTCAGTTGCACTATTGTGGTCAACAGGCATGTAGTCCACTGCAATCACACCGTGGTTGCTATCTGTGAGGAAATATGCAGGAAACTTCCAATATAGTGGTTGTTGCCTAGCCAAGTGTGTTTGTGTATGAGACATGGGTGGAGAGTACTCTCTGAGTAATACAAGGGTTGCCTATATTGTTCACCAATCCATAATGTCACATGTAGGAATATGGATTGTCTACACCAGCCTCTCTGGTGTTTGACATCTGTTGTCCTTGTAAGGTGGACATTGTGACATATAGTAGGTCCTCAATATAATAATTTATCAAAACCCACCCCACAATGCATCCTCTTATTACACAATCACAGCAAATTCTACACAGGATACTGATGACAGACACACACACACACACACTTTCCAGTAGTGAGATCCAAACCCCTAATAGTGTACCGCATTTATCACGCATGCCACAGAGCTTATTGAATGGATGTTGTCCCAAGGTACTTCTAAGGTGTGGAACATCACCAACCCTTGTAAATACTGGCATTGGGTAATGTAGTGGGTGACAGATCCCAAAAATAATTTTACCGCAATCACACATTTACATTTGCCAGGGGTGAGGTTCAAACCTCTATCTAACAATGTTTACGGACCATTATGTTACACATTTACCACATGCACCACTGACCTGACATGGTTTAAGTTGGCAACAGGTACTTGCAAGGTGGGTGATATCTGTAGGACTGCTAAAGTTAGGCTCTGAGATGTGTACTGGCTGTAAATGGGCCAAAATCTTTGAGGTACACACATACATACATATGTACACACACAAACACTTACCCATACCTGTGTAATTACTGCTACTACATTGTTCCGCATTTATGGCACGCACCACCAAGCTTATAGGGCTGGCCCTTCTCCAAAGGGGTATTTCAAGCTGACTGACATCAGCAGGCTTGCTAAGGTAGGGCAATGGGAGGTGTAGTGACTGTGAATGGCCTCAAAATCATTAATCTCTACACATAGAGTTTCACAGTTGCCATGGCTGGGATTTGAACTCCTACCTAACTAGTATGTTACACTATAGCATTACACAGTTATCGCATGCTCCATGGAGCTTATTGGGCTTGCCATTGTCCAAATGGGTATTTCAAGGTGACTGCCATCAGCAGGCTTGCTAAAGTAGGGCAATGGGAGGTGTAGTGACTGTGACTCCAAAGTAAGTACAAATATGACTCTGTCATTGTCCATGCTGGTGTGAATGACCTGAGATGTACCTCCCTGGACTACATGAAAAGAGACATAGAGGAGCTCTCTGATCATGTAGCCCAGGCCGGTATGACCCTGACCTTGAGCAGCATCTTACCCTCACCTAGAATGATGCCACAGTATAAAGACAAAATGATCGATTTTAACAATTGGCTAACATTTTTGTGTCATTCAAAGGGGATCCAGTGTTTGTCAGCCTGGGATGACATGCTCGACAAGCCACGTTGCTTCACTAGGGATGGCTTGCACCTGTCACCCCTGGACTTTCTAATACTGGCTAAGGCTCTTGCCACCCCCATAGTGCCTTTTTTAGGCAAGGCTCAAAAGACAAACCCACTTCCATAGACAACACAAGGAAAAAGAAACTAAGGGTAATGCTGCTCAATGCCAGAAGTCTAAACCTCAAGATGCATGCACTCGAGGCTTGCCTCACTATGGAGAATATCGATATCTGTGCAGTAACAGAAACCTGGTTCAAGGCTCCCGAGAGCACCCCAGCACTACCAGGTTATACCTCATGCCATGCTTTTCGGCCCCAAAACTCGGACCAAACCACAAAAGGAGGGGGAGTATCCATATTCATTAAAGATAACCACACCTCCAGGTTAGTGGCACTGCACGAAGCATCAGAGACCATCCATGTGCAACTAACAGTGGGCAAAACTGCCTTTCAGTTTGTAGCCTGCTACAGACCACCCTCCCAAACTCAGGAACCCCACTTGGCATTCCTGAGAACACTGGAGAATATGAAGGTCTCTCCAAATACCATCATACTGGGTGACTTCAACTACCCAAACATAGACTGGGAGGACTACTCAAGCCCCAACACCCTCACCCAACGGTTCCTAGAATTTATAAACTCAAATTCTATGGAACAACTGGTCACCACTCCCACAAGAGGGGAAAACATATTGGTCCTGATCATCACCAACATGGGGACTCTATGTTTCATACTAGAGGTATACCCCTCATTGGTAAGATCTGACCATAAATTAATCTCACTGGACATCCATATCCCGTCCCCACCCCCAGCCAAGGAAACCACGGTGAAGAACTTCTCAAAAGCAAATTTCACACTTCTCAAAACCGAAGTGGAATCCTTCAAAGCCCCCCGGCCAGTGGAAAATATGGCCCAAACCGCAGAATCATTTACAAACGCATTCTATGGACACCTACAGGAATGCATGGATCGTGCTATCCCAAATAAAACCAAGACTCACTCCTCCAAAGGCAGGAGACCTGTCTGGTGGACCCCAGCCATAAATAAGCTATACAACAGAAGGAGGAAGCTACTACATGATAGAGCAAAATCCCAAAAAGTGAAGGCATCTCTGATCAGTACTAGCAAAAAACTACGATCCCTCATAAAATCATCTAAGGCCAGCTTTGAAAGAAAAATTGCACAAGACACTAAAGATAATCACAAGGCCTTCTTTAGTTATGTCAGGAACCTGGGTGGCAGCTCCCAGATATGCTCTGAGTTAGTGCAAAATGACAAAAAATACACTGAACCCACAGACATTGCCAACATCCTGGCAGACAGGTTCAGTGCAAACTCCCCCCCCCCCAAGAGAGCAAATGTCTATCCCAACAGAGTGTAGCCTCCCTGACACCACAGTTGCACAGGTGAGAGCTGCCCTTTCCAAGGCAAAAAACACAGCATCAATGGGACTGGATGGTGTCCCGGGCTACGTCTTACACGAGCTCCAAGAAGAACTGAACCCTCACATAACGTCACTCTTCAATCTCAGCCTTACTACAGGATATGTACCCAAGGAATGGTGTACAGCAGCAGTGGTCCCACTCCACAAAGGTGGTGCCACAACGGACCCCAGAAACTATAGCCCTATAAGCCTGACTAGCCTGGTCTGCAAAGCTATGGAGCATATCATCATAGAACTCATAAACAAAGACATTGGGAACCTCCAAACACGGGATCCTACCCAATTCAGCTTTGTTAAGGGCAGATCTTGACTCTTGAACCTGGTTGACTTTTTTGAAACAGTCACCAAGGCCATAGATGAAGGGAAGGTAGTCCACACAGCGTACCTGGACCTCGCAAAAGCCTTTGACACAATACCCCACTCAGGCATCATAAATAAGCTCACCAGCTTAAATATCAACCTCTATGTCACAAGATGGGTTGCAAAGTGGCTCAGGGATAGAACCCACATGGTCAGAATTGCAGGTGCCATGTCAGACTCTAAACCAGTTACAAGTGGCATCCCACAAGGCTCAGTCCTGGGACCTCTCTTGTTCGGTATATATTTCTCTGAGGTACAGGCTAACACAGGAGGACTATGGCTGACCAAGTTCGCAGATGACTGCAAACTGGGTGCCATAATCGACTCACCGACTGACACAAGCATCTTCCAAAAGGGTCTCACAGAGACGGATAACTGGTGCCAGAGCCATGGCCTAAAGCTAAATGCCAAAAAGTGCATAGTCATCCTCTTTGAGAAAAACAAAGTGCCCACAAATTACCACATAGGTGGTAATCCATTAAGTATGGAAGAAGTAATTAGGGACTTGAGGACCCAAGTAGATAGCAATCTCTCCTTTGGCAATCACATTGCCAAAGTGGTTAGAAAGACCTTCTATATAGCCCACCTTATCACAAAAAGGTTCACATCTAGATCAAGAAAGGTCATTGTGCCCCTCTACTCATCATTCATCAGGCCCATAATTGAATACAATACCCCATTTGGGATGTACCTTACCCGACACCTGCAGCAACTGGAAAGACCCCAAAAGTACCTCACCAAAAGGATCAAGGGATTCAAACAAATGCCCTACACAGTTAGGCTAAAGAAACTCCAGCTCTACTCAGTTGCTTACCGCCTACTCAGAGGCGATCTGCTCCTGATGTATAAAGCCATGTCCAAACCAGAATTAATGGACATGCTCCACCTCAGGAAATCCAAATCCCTTAGAGCCACACGCTCCAGGGACTTAAACCTCAGCACAGAAATAAATAGAACATGCTGGAGGGACAGATTCATATCCCAGAGGCTCCCCTCACTCTGGAACAAAATCCCAGTCCATGTTAGGAAGAGCCCCTCAATGACCCTCTTCAAGAGAAATCTTGACGAGTGGATGGGAGATCGTAGGTTTACCCCTGGGATCTCTTCTGTGTCCCTACTAGACAGAGGCACAGTAAACTAACCTTAAAAGGGCTATCTTCTGTGACCTACTATACAGAGGCACAGTCAACTATTCTAAAAGGGTGGTGAAAGCCAAACACACTCTGGCTAGGCTTATAAATGCCCTAGAGTAGATAGCCTAGTATCAACCTATGAACCTATGAACCTATGTGAATGGCCTCAAAATCATTAATCTCTACACACACACAGAGTTTCACAGTCACCATGTCAGGGATTAGAACTCCTACCTAACTAATATGTTAAATTATAGCATTAAGCAGTTATCGCATGTGCCACGGAAATTATGGGGTTGATAGTTGGCCAGAGCGTTATTTCAGAGTGACTGACATCAGCATGAGTGCTAACATGGGCTATGGGAAGTGCAGTGTGCACGAATGGGCCATAAACCATTCCTCTGGAAACACACACACAACACTCAGTCGCACACAACTTTACATTTGACAGGACTGGGTAGACAAATGCTAGATGAATACTGATTTGTACTGTCATATTATACAGTTACCACAAGCACCACATACACTATAGGGCTGAGGGCTACCAAAAGCAAATGTCTACAGTGATTGACATCGGCACATCATGTGATATTGGCCAATTGGATGTGTGGTGGGTGGGACAGGACTCATGATGGCAATCTCTTTGTCACTGTATGCCTCTCTCTTCCCCACATCTGTGTCTGTATGTTTGACCTATTATAGTATGTTGGCCTTGGATAAGTGTGAGTATTCCTATCCAATGTGTGTGCAAAACATGAATGGTGTGCAATGTGGTGTGCATGCACAGATATCTGCAACTGACAGAAATGTATAGCCCACTGTTGTTGTCAGACATGGGCTTCATTTCTCTAAGTGTTGAAACATGTCCATTATGACCTTCTGAATTTTGTTGTCAGACATGGGCTTCATTTCTCTAAGTGTAGGACCATGCCCAGTATGACCTTCTGTATTGCGAGTGTGAATCCATTCTAGGGAGGTTGTACATCAGTGCAGGATTATGTGTTCTACACCTACAGCTAGCAACCTGTTTCTGTAGGATATCTGTAGATAGGTTGAGAATATGGAGTCACAATGGGTGAAAGATAGTGGGATACTGTAACTATTGCTGTCTGTGCTGCTTGTGTTACATGGTTGGTGTTAGCAGAGATATTCAGACATGTACTGTTTTATACTGTGATGTATTATGTTATCAACTACCAACAGATATACTTATTTGCTCACAGTTATTTCCTGGGAAATACAAGATGAATAAAGCTGTGTCCAGTATTGTGGTCTGCAGCCTACATATTCTTGCAGACTCATGCCATTCTGGAGGGGTAGCTGTAGACACTTACTGATGGATCTGTGTAAATGGTCCAGCACCTTGGTACTGTGGTGGCTGAAGATTCCCTGCTTGTACATCTAGCGACATAATAGAATGGCCATGTCCTGCTGTGGCCATACCTCTCAGCTGTACAGATTCACTCAGGTTACCCAGAGGCAGGGCTCATATATCTGGTCAGTTCCCCTTCACATTGCGGTTAACGACCGGGTTTGTAGCCACCAATTACTGGGTTTGCAGGCAGGGGTAATATGGGCACACATCAGAGTTTTAGACTTCATACACTCCATGGCATCCATGCTTCTACAGCCATCAACTGTTAATTCTTTCCTCTTTCTAACATTATGTGAGTGATATCTGCGAAGTTTCCCTATAGTTGTCCCTTCATCCCAGCATTATTTAGGGGTTGGTCCACAGTTCATGTAGTAGGACATGGTGGACATGCTACTGGAATTTGTCAACATGGCCTTGCATTTGTGTTCTGTGGACTGTGTTATGTTGTTAGTTGGGACTCCATGAAATAACATACATTGGCAGTATGAGTGAGGCACAGGCCTTTGACAGAGGACTGTAGGGTAACTGGTAGTGATGCAGGCCATCTGTAGCAGGCCAGTGCATTCTGTCACTCCTACAGTCCCAGACTTAGAGCCACTGGATTCCCCTGGGGTGACAGGGTAAATTTGTGAGGTGTTAATGGCAATAGTTCCTGTCCATATTAATCCATTGGTCTGGATGCTGGCAGGGTACTGCTTACAGCTGGGGGACACACCTGCATAAGACACCACTTCAGCATGCTGCATTCTGTGGATATTCCCATACAAAAGTGGGGGCCATAATGTACTCATTCCCAACAGCAGGGATATGACCTGTGATAAACCTGTGGATGATGGTGGGGTGAGCTGAGTGCATGTGTGATATGGAGGCTTCTTGCAGCTGACTCACAGATATAACTGGAACATTCCCCTTATGCTGCCTTGTGTGGGGACATAGGCATTCTCTCATTACTTCATAACTGTGCCTTTTGTGGTCTGCCAGTGATTGGCCAGACTACATCAGTATTCCATACTACACAGACATCTAGTGTGCTGCTAACCTGTGTGTACAATTCCAAAGGTGTCTGCAGTTGACAGTTACATTTTATGTACTCTGTCTAGGGTACTTCCACCTGTGTACTGTGTGTATATTTGGGCCCACATTCATGGCATGTCCATCTTTCAGATGGTGACAGATATTGACATCTGAACAATGAGTATGGATGACTGCTGAATTGCGTCTTGCTGGAATGCATTGTGGTTGGCACTGCAGTTGTCATAACATGGCCCTGTCATCGACAGTACTGGCCATAGGCCACCAGGACACAACCCTCCATGCCTACATGCTGACCACTTCCACACAATGTACAACACACAACAACCTAACACACAGAGGCCTGCATATTGTACACATGTAACAATCTATTCTGTAAATTAGGCCAGCTCAGGTAATCTGTGCTCCACTGTTATAAACCCCACTCATACATGTTACTGCATTTCTACATAGGATTGTAGAGGGGGGCACACTTGACAACTGTAAGTATTTGATATGACTGCACTGGTATTTCAGGTCCTCTGTTGGCTTCCATTTCGTTTTGTATTCTGACCTATCCTGCAGACTAGAGTCATATCAGTAGAGTACAGATCTTAGGTTTTATTGACCTACACTACAGTTTCAGACTTCATACCCTGCAGAACTAACATACAACTGCCTGACCTGTTGTAGTCTGTCTGTGTAGGTCTGGAGGGGGGCTGTTATCCATTGCCATTAATTGGAGGCCTTAGCACAGCCTTTCTTTATGGCCATCTACACCTGTCCTGCTGGCTGAGGCTGTTGTTGGGTATGTGAACCTCAGTGACATGCATGTGTGTGTCCTATGGATACACATTTGGGCCACCGCATATACTGCAGTGAGATTTGTCACCTTGTCTAGTACTACCTACTTTATTGACACCGGTATTTGTTATGGATTCCATGCTGCCCATATAGGTGTCCACTATCTGCTGCCATCCCATTCAGCCACCTGGTTCCCTTGCCTGCTCACATCCATGCCATAGCTACAACTAGCAGAACATACTACTCCATTCAGCAATTGATAGGAAGAGTGAGTTACTTGTGGCTGTGCCAGTATTGAGGATGGTGCTGGAGAGCTGACTCTGTCAGATGCACATAGTACATTCCCTATACATGGTAAAGCACAGGTAGTGTCATGTTTGGCATCCCTCTTACTGTATGTGCAAGTCAGAGAGAGGTGTCATTCCCTGGGTTCCTACCGTGTCAGTGTATGTGCTATGCATTGCCTCTTTGCCAATGCCTGGGCATACTGGGCATGCCTCCTTCTGTCTACATGGGCAGGCTCAGGTTGTTCCTCCTCTGAGTCATTCTGTACCTGTGCTAGCCTTGGCAATTGTTGGAGGCTGTTTGTCCCTGCCCCATGCTGTTCCTGCTGCAGTTGTTTCTACAAGATCATATTGTGTAGCATGGCACATACAATGAAAATTTGTGTACATGTAGCTGGAGAGAACTGCAAGGCTCCACCAGATATGTCCAGGCACCATGACTTGAGCATCCCAAACACATGCTCTATTATGATTCTCGTTTGTGCGCGTGCCACTTCATGGAGTTCTTGTTCTGGTGTGTGTGCATTTCTGATGGGTGTCATCAGCCATGGCTCCAGTGCGTAACCAGAATCCCCAACTAGGTGGCCATATGGGATGTCCTCACTGGAAAATCTCTGGTACAGCTGTGTCATATGTCAGATGTGGGAGTTGTGATAGCTTCCAATACCAGCACACACATTCATTATAATGCCCTGGGCACACAACCTGGCAGTTGATGGAGGGGAAACCCTTGCGGTTGATGTAGACCCTACCCCGCTCACCAGGTGGTGCTCTGATGTGTATGTGCATGCAGTCTATAGCACCCACTACCTCAAGGTATTCTGCTATTTGGTGGAAGAAACACATATTGCTGGTCAACGCCTCATGGGTGTTGAAATATATGTGCTCACTGGCATGTGCTGACATGGCATCCAGGAACTGGTGGAGTACCCTGGATGCTGATGCCTGTGAGATCCCCATGATATCCCCAGTTGGCCTTTGGAAGGTACCTGTGGCTAGTATTCCTAAGCCTACACATACCATGATATCCACTGGGATGGGATCCCCTCTGTTGGTTCTGTGTGATGCGTGGCCGGTACAGCTCAACAATTTGCTGTAGGATGTCCCTGTCCACCCTATAGTGCTCCACTATCTCCAGCTCAAATAGCCCCTGGTAGGTTACCCTGGGTCTGTACACTCTTCTCCTTCTCCTCACTGTGGGTTGGTCATCAGCATTCTCATCCTCACCACCCTCAGCCTCTTCCACATATTGATGTATGAGAGCGACAGCAGCCCCTATCATTTTGTTAGTTTTGTCAGGTAAAATTTCCCCGTCTGTGTACACCAGTGGTGTAGAGTTTGCGGGAAAAGCTAGAGTGAAAGGTGTTTGCATAGTTTATAGTAGTGTGCTGGGCTGGGCTGCTGCCTGTGTAATTGGCGGATTCTGATACATTTCACCTGCCAGCTATGCTAGTTCTCCTTGATTGCCTTCCTACTGCTGTTTTCCCTTCCCATTGCCTTCCCGTTTAAGCCCAGAGGTGCGCCGTGCATACCCAGTGGTCAGATGTGAACAGAGCTGCTATTTCCTGTTTTTTTTTTGTTTTGTTTAAAACCGGTGCACTGCGAGCATACCTGTTTAGGTAATGTAAACACTGCTAGGCAGCCTCAGACACACCCCCTTCCTTAGCTGTGCTTAGTTAAGGGCAAACATGGGCCACAGAGCTCCAATAAGCTTACAGCATGCATGGCACTCCCCCTTATGAGGTCATCTACCTCCTAGGCTTGTAATATGGTGTTGCTGCACTTACACAGTTGGGTACTAGCTAATACCGAGGAGAAATTTGTGAGTCATTATCAGTCCCCTCATTTGCATAAAACTGACTGCTAATGCATGGTTACAAGACTGACACTCAGCCTTTTCTCTTTACAACCACTATTCAATGGTATTGTTGTCTTCTGCATGCCATTGATTATTATGGTAGAATGCTGATTTTGATTTAAAAGCTTATTTCCAACTTTTCTTTTTTTTATTTTCGGGTCGATCCCATTTGCGCATTGCTGCCCTATGTTTAAACATCCAAAATCGGCCAAAAAAAAAAAAGTTATTTTTTATAATTTTGCAACTATTTACCATGCCAATGGCCATCTATTTGGCCATTGGCATGCCTACTACATTGAATACATGCTTTCTTTGGAGCTGTCATGCTTCTGTTTTATAACTTTCAGAAATGTATTCGGTTAGTAGCCAAATACATTTCTGCAGGTTACACTATTCCTGCACGGATGCCTGCCTGCTTCCTGAATCACTAATGCACCTCATTTGCATGGTTTTCACCTGCAAATGGGGTAATTAGCATACAGGAGCTGTGTCCATGCAGGAATAGTGTAGGAGCGCTCGTGCACATCCCAGGGGCTCATTCCTGGATCGCTCATTGGCCATATTGCGTGCAACAGCTCTTGCACTATTCCTGCACACCATGCAGAGCTTGCTGAATCCTGGAGGTGGTGTTTGAAAGTTAGATTGTTGTCAATGGTTACACCTAGTAGTTTTGCTTTGGGTACTATTTCAATTTCTGTGTTATCCTGTGAGAATATTTTAAAGACAATGAGATTGGTTTTGTAGAGAAGAGCAGGAGTTTTGTTTTGTCAGGATTTAGAAGTAGCTGAGCTTCTCTCAACCATGTCTCTTTTATGGTAAAGGAGGCTTGGGTGAGTTGCTGGAGATGTATGTAATTAGAGGAGGAAGTTATGGTCTTGTCATCTGTGTATTGAATAATATAGCCGAGGAGAGATGAGATGTGGAGGTTGTTGGTGAAAACATTGAAAAGTAAGGGTCCAAGTATGGACCCTTGTGTACTCCAGTTAAGTTAGTTTGATAGTGGGATAATTAATTTTGCCATTTGACGCATTGTAGGTGATTGGCTTGATAACTTGCAAACAGTTGGAGGGATGGTGGGGTACAGCCTACAATGGATAGCTGATAAAGATGTTTGCTGTGGGACACTGTGTCAAATGCCTTTGATAAGCCTAGTAGTAAAGCAGAGGTGATATTACCAGAGTCAATAGATTTGGACACTGTGTCCATGAAGGAGATTAGGGCAGTGGTGGTTCTGTGTGATGGATGAAAGCCATGCTAGGTATGTGCAAATAATTTGTTTTGGATGAAGTGGGGCAGCAGTTGCTTATGTATACATTTTTCCAGAGGTTTGGAAAGTGGAGGGAGGATGGAGATCGGTCAATAATTGGATAGTTCGATGGAGTTCTCTCCTTTATGTAAAGGGGTGATGATAGATTTTTTCAGTGGTTGGGGAGAGTGTACACTGCTATGGAGTGTTTTATAAGGATACTGATGGGATATGCTATGGTTTCTGCAGTAAGTTTTAGGTATTCAGAAAGAAGGTTGTCAGAGGAGAGGGAGCATGGTTTTAGTTTTTGAAGCAGTTTTTGAATGAGGGAGGTAGGGACAAGTTTAAGGGAAAAAACGGTAGAAGGTGTAGTAGTGGCTAGTTGCAAAGATGGAAGGTTTGTTATGGTTGTACAGGAGTCTTGAGATAAGGGTGGGGGAGTATCAGAGATGGGGCAGGAGGTAGTTGTGGAAGGGTGATTTGTTAATAGTTTACTTATGCTGTCTATAAAGTGGGAGTTAAAGAGGTTGGCTATCTCTGAGGGAGTTTTGTTAAGATTTGGTGATGGAGTTTGTTTAGAGCCTCGGGTAAGCAGGTTAGAGATGTGTTTCCAAAATTGTTTTGGGTTGTTTTTGTGGTTTGCCATTTGACTGGAAAAGTGATTTTTTAATCTAAGCTCACTAGTTTTTTGCTTTATTTTGTAGCTGTTTATATTTGATTAGGTTAGCATCAGATTTATTGTTGTGTCATTCCTTCCATGCTTTATCTCTATGTTGTAGAAGTTGGTTGGTATTTTGTGTTAGCCAGGGAGCATAACTGGTTTTTATTCTTTTGGTGTGTGTAGGGGGGGCTAGACTGTCAAGGGTATTTAGAAATATATTGTTAAAGTAATCAAGGCCATCTTCTAGTGGTTGCGTTTTAAGTGGGTTCCAGTTAGTATGTTTTAGGATGTCATTAAACTTTTGCTGGTCAAAGTGTCTAATATATCTGATAACTTTGTATGTGTGGGTTCTTGTAATTTGAGGTATGGATCTATATGTGAATATGCATAGGAGGTCACTAAGAGTATTGGGTATAGTGTGGGTAGTAGAGTATTTGTCTGGATTAGAAACAAGTATCTAATCAAGAGTTGCACCTAGGTTATTGCTATTATGCATATGGGTGGCATTGGTAACAAACTGAGTATAACCATAGATGTTTATGCTATTAGTAGGGGAGTCAGTTATCAGATCCTGCCAGTTAATGTTGATATCTCCATTAATTACAGTCACTTTACTGATGTTTTCTGATATCCAAGAGACGATATCTTCTATAGTTTGGATGTTTTGTCCGGGGAGTATATATGGACCAACAATATATATATTTGTTTGCTTTTGTTAAATTGTGGGGTTCCGATTAGAATTTCAGCATCGTTAAAGGTTGGTATTTTGTTAGGGAAAGGAGAGATTGTGATTGTGTTGGGATACAGTACGGTTACCCCACCACCTTTTTCATTGGTTCTGTCTTTTCTAAGTATACTATAGCATGGGGAAATGATTTCAGTATCTTGGATATGGGGTTTTAGCCAAGTTTTGGTAATTACTAGGATATCTGGAGTGTATTGACTTAATCAAATATAAAATTCTGTGATTTTGTTACAGATGCTACATGTGTTTATGGTTACTAGAAGAATCTTTTTGGGGCTTAGGCTTTTGGTAGAAAAAGCTGATGATGGGGGACCTGGATTGGGATGGATGTCCCCCATAGGCATAGAGCATTTTTCTTGGTGAAGTAATGGTTGAGGTGGTGGGTAGTTTTATTGTATCTGAATATTACGCAGGGGTTAGATTTCCTAGTGATTTTGTCTGGAAGGATTATGTGTTTTCAGAGGTGCATAAAGTTATATTGTATGAGGCTGGCTGATATGGTACTAAAACTTTTTGTGGGGTTGTCATGGTGAAGAGGGAGAGTAGAGTGTGTAATTGTTCTAGGGGTAGGGGAATGGTTAAGGATATTGTGACGCCCTTGCCCTGGCCCAGCAATCAAGAAGCCTCAATCCTCACCACTAACACAAGTGAGGGGTGTCTCATATAGGAGGAAAGGATAACAAATACACACAGTAAACTGCAATTTCCCTTAAGAGCACACAGAGATCACAGTCTGTCCAGGGCTGGTCACTCCCTTGCTCTCCAGGTTCCCATTACGACTCCCTACTGGCACAGCTATAGGGTCAAGATCTCAGCCTAGTGGGCAAGCTAAAACCTCCAGCACCCTCTCTGTCCAACCAGTGCATCATGTCCCTGCCCAAGTAGCTGATACACACACACACACACACACACACACACACACACACACACACACACACACACACACACACACACACTTTGAGAATAGTTTATACAACCACACATACACTCCTGGGGAAGGCTGGCACAGGTTCTCCAGTTGTGCCCCTTTTTCCCAGACTATATGGTAGTACCAGCTGTCACCACCCATTAATATTTATCAGCTACTCAAAGGCCCTTAAAAGGGTGTCCAGTTATTACTGTGCAATATTATTATCCAATTGGTAGTCTAGCCCAGGGCTAAAGCTATTGGAGTGGCTTTGCACAATTTTACCAAAGGCATGCAAGTACTCTAAAGAGCTTAAATTATCTCTACAAAAATAGCCACAGTTGAAAGGGTTTAAAAATATTTAATAACAAATAGTCAAAATACAAGACAATACTTTGCCTACACAGTGCTAGTCAAGAGTTCAGAGATCACAGAGAAATACTTAAAATAATTCAGTAGTACAGTTCTGACATCACAGAAAAACACTTAGTCTAATCTTTCTAGTTTCTAGCTATTTCTAAGAGAAAACACAAGTCTAAGATAAACTTACATATAGAGCAAGACAGTGCTGGTGAGTTGGATGGTCAAGACAAAAACGTAATGCTCTCTGATTCTCTCTGTTTTTAAAATCACATTCCTGGTTCACATTACATCATTCTTCACACTTCCCTGGGTTCCCAGGCTAACAGAAACTACATTTACATTCTTCACCTCTGGGCAGAAACCAGAGCAATAAAGGACATTTATGCATGCAAATTCGGGCCATTAACTCTGGCTTTAAAACAATAGGCAGGATGCCTCACTCTAGACTTACTGGCTTCGAGTTTTAACATCAAAGGGTCACAACATGCTTTACTTGGTCAGTAGAGTGCTCTGTTGTTACATTTTTTTCCGTTCCACATGTAACACTATTAGACAACAAGCCTGTGGTTTACATTAATACTTACAGATGACAGAATTATCTCCAAAATTCTATCTGGCTAGGCTGGCAGCCTTCATCTATCTTCACCCAATCTTTACCGATGTAATGTGGATAAGCAGACTGATATATAATGTTAGAAGCAGGTTAGAGATATGGTGGCACAATTTTAGTGACACTGTGTACTTTGAATTCTAGACGGTAGAGTTAGTGGACTGGAAGGTAAAGATGTATAGTGTGAGGCTTTAAGGCTGAGCTTATGTAGTAGTGGATGGGGTTTTGGTGTTGATGGGTGCTGTGGAGGTGAGAGTTTACGTGATTCAATAACTGGTTTAAGGGGGTGAGTAATAATCTAGGGAAGGCAGGGGTGGGTAAAAATGGGGGTAGGCTAGAGGAGTAGCGTGAGCCTGAGCATAGTGAGGGCAAATGGAATGAGATGAGCTGGGATTCTGTTTGTAGCAAGAGAAATAAAAAAAACAATCTAATGACTAAGCTATGGACTAGGAGACTAACATTATGGCGGTAAGAAGATAGTCTACAGTTACCGTTAAATGGTTAAAGAATAATAATGGAAGAAAACTAGGCACTTTTACAGGCTGCTGGGTGAGGAATTGGGATGTACAAATGTTAAGCTTATGGAACAATAAACACTGGGTTTAGGGATTATGAACTAACTCAGACAGAAAAAAAGAAATGCGGCTGGAGAGGAGGTAAAGAGGTAAGTGTTAAGAGTGGAGGTTGAGGGGGCAGCAGCGACGTCTCGGTGATGTGCTGCATATGTTTAAGGCACTAACAGTAAAAAAAACAACTTATCGGTAAAGCAAAAACATACAAGTTAAATGTAAGGAGCAGCAGTGGGATTGCTGAGGTGGTGGAGAGGTAGTTCAGGACAGCTACATCACCCATACAAACAGGGTATGCAGATGGCTCAAAATTGTTACTTTTCTGTATTGGCTTGATACCTATGAAGAGGGAGAGATATGGTAGATTAGGACAGTGGTGTAAGAGTTGGATGTTACATGAAAAATTTGTAAACTATAAAGACAGCATAGTGATGTGTAAGTGTAAAAAGCAACAGATGGGAGTTTAGAACAGTACAGACAGTTGGAGAGGGGGAACAATATCACAGTGAAAATAATGAGCAAGTCAGCATCAAATTACCTTTGTAAGCACATGCTTGCACACCACTGGTGAGTTGCATGGGTATAGAATGCAGGCAAGGGGTTCAAAGATGGTGCATAACACTAAGGCTCCATTTTAAACCCACCAAGCACCATGGGAGTTGGGAAAGCAAGGGAGATTATTGGCTCATATGGGTGGATATGACTAGGCTATCTTCACAGCATGCCAAGCTGGGATTCTGTTTGTAGCAAGAGAGAGAAAAAAAAACAATCTAATGACTAAGCTATGGACTAGTAGACTAACACTATGGTGGTACGAAGACAGTCTACAATTATTGTTAAATGGTTAAAGAATAGTAATGGGAAAGAATTAGGCACTTTTACAGGTTACTGGGTAAGGAACTGTGATGTACAAATGTTAAGCTTAAGGAACACTAAGTGTTGGGTTTAGGGACCATGAACTAACCCAGAAAGAAACAAAGAAATGCAGGATGTAGAGGAGATAGAGAGGTAAGTATGAAGCATGGAAGTTGGGGGGAAGATCAGGGAGCATTTTTGTTGATCTGTTCCCTCTTCTGTTTTCTTCTAACAGCAACACTTCTTGTCTTAGTTACTTTATAGTTTTCTCTAATCAGTACTTCCATGATGGTGATTTGATTTCTCCACTTCCTTTCTCTTACTGCCCTGTGTTTTTGTGGTATAACTTTATCTGTTATTAATTTAGCTGCCAGTAGTATATCCTATTTACTGCTGTTACATTGCATGAACTTCTATGAACTGACCTAACTACTGTGTTCATTTGTTTAATTAAACTTCTAACATTTGGGGTTTTATTGACGTTCTGTAGTCTATTGCTTTCATTGATCTTAATATGTCTGTCCATCTCTATTAAATCAAGCAACTCTTTTCTTAGATCATTTTCTTCTAAACTGAGGGCACATTCTTTGTTCTCTATTTCCTGCAGACATTCTACAGAAAGTTCCAGAGTATCTTCCTGTGCCACATTCTCTACAATTCCATTCTGTGTCAACTGTTGCTCTTTCATATGGGAACTCACTAATCTGTCACTCCTTAACATTGACTGTGTCAGAGTTGCCATAGTTCCTGTTCCTTCCCTTGCTGTACAACTCCAACTGAACTTTTGTACTGGTTTCCTATAAAAGCCTCCAAATTACTTTCATATGACAACTGATCTGATGTTTCCCTCTCCACTGGTTTCTCCTTAATTTGGGGATCCATTGCTCTATGTTGCTGTGGTGTTACCAGAGTCAGATTTTCTAAATCCATAACCTCAGTTTCTATTTATTTAACTTCTCCATTACTAATCCTCTTTTCTACTTTTCCTCTTTTTTATTTTTGTATTGAAAACATTTTATATCTGGATGCCTTTGACCGTATTTCTCTTCAAATATCTTTGGAGGTACTCTTTTTGTACTGATTAGTTTCACTTTCTTCTTTGCATAAATATTTTACCATATTAAATCAGTTTTTCTTTCCTAGGTCTTCGGATGTCTCCTGCTCCTCCTGTTTCTCCTTACTTGGGGAATTTGTTCTTCCGTCATGCTGTAACTGTGTTAGACTTTCTACAGAATGGAGAAGTTAAAGTGAAATCCTTCACTTTGCAGGTATTGTATAACTTCAGTTTCTATTTTTTTAACTTCTGTTTTACTAATCTTCTTTTCAACACTCCTTCTTTGTGATTTCCATGAGGCAAATGCTGTATAGTTCTAGACTGCAATGCTATTGTAAATGTCCTTGGACAATGTGCTATATGCAATACTTTGAGAGCTGCATGAAAAGAACAACCTGATAAACAGCCCAAGCTGGTAAATACATCTCTGTACTCTTTAAACAATTCATCACAGTCAGCATTTCCTAATTCATGTTTTAATTCAGCATTCATAATTCAAATTCTTCTCACCATGCCAAAGCTTATTTTGAGAAGTCAAATTGATATGGAAGAATATTCACTGAATCTTGTGTTTCCTATATGCACAGTTAAAGGTGGATCTTAGCAATTAAGCCTGTCTGACTTCTTTGAAAGTGTAATAGATGCACGAGATGATGGTAACTCTACGCACACAGTGCACCTTGATTTAGCTAAAGCTTTTGACCCTATATTCTACCTTGCTAGTATCACCAGATTAGCCAAACTCAAAATAAATCCCTGGGCAATCTGTTGGATTAGCAGCTGGTTGACTGATACATATTACTCTAACAAAACTGATTGCATACTGTAGTGCAGGAGACTTGCCACCAGTGGTGTACTACAGCACTGTATTTTTGAGACAACTTCTACCTGGCATCTACTTTTTATGATATCAAATCTGACATTAAAGGTCTCTAGTTGACTAAGGTGGAGAGAGCTACCTTCAGCTCCTCAAAAGACAAAAAGATTGTCCAAGTGAGCCTAACTCAAACAAACTCATGGTGTCAAGATTACAATCAAAAGTTGATTGCCAAAATATATAGCCTTTCATAGTTTATGAAACAGGAACTCTCATACATGTACCACTTAAAAGGCATTCTCTCGAAAACAGAAAATGTCATTAGAGACCTAGATACCGTCGTCAGTAATGAGCTCTCTTATAACTACTAAGCATTGTACCTCACCTTATTGATTGCTAATGGAATTTTCTCTTGGCCTCCTCTACCCATCTGTAATAAGGCCCATGCAAGAATAAAATGTGCCATTCAGTATCTTTCTGCCCAAACACCTAATCCATCTTGAAAATCAGCAGTGTACCTTCAGTGTATCTTCATAAAAAAATCTTAGATTTTAGCTCCCTGTGTTACCTAGAATATCTAGAAGACTCATCTCTCTTCTCTGTCTCCTATAACATCCTACAGTGTGGTCTATGTCTCAACTATAAAGCTGTTAATGACTCAGTCATACTTGATCTACTACATAGCCACAAGATGGGGAACAAAAACAAATATAAGGTCCAAGCACCTAAATCTATACAACAATATAAAAAAGACTTGCTGGCATGACAGATATCGCCTCCAAATTTCCTACCTCTCAGTCAAACTCCTGCTCCTTATAAAGTAAATAACTCCTCTTCCTATCTTCAAATCTAACTTGGGTGAATGGATCAGCAATCAAAATTTACCATATAACTAGCCCCCATCCATTATGGATGGGAAGGGAGAGGGTGACTACTAAGGTGTACAAGTGGGACTGGAGTGGCCTGGTTTCAAATGACTTAACTGGTTTATTGCCTGGTGGTAACCTATAAAGTTATGAACCTATAAATCTCAAATGAGTGCATGCCTGTCAGACCAATTAAAATAAAAAAATGTCTGCTACCAAATAAAAACAGAAAATGTCACTTATTCTGAGAAATTAGCATTATTTTTCATTATAATTTTATAAGAATACACTAATGATATACTTTGGATACATGCTGAGATTTTTTTCAGTCTGAAATAAAAATGTAAAAAAGTGCATGTTGGAAATCAGCTGGCAAAATTACATGTGTGAAGCTAAAGGCACTACCTAGAAATATACTATCATAGCTCTGTAACCATATGAAATATTATACATATTTTTTAGAGTATGTCATGGTTATCAGGTAAAAATGCACTATGCTGGTGATCTCATATATAAAGACACATAAATGAGTTTATTTTCATGTAAAATAGTTTACTGCATATGTATATAAATTGGGTGGGGTGGCATACCTCTCAACTGCCCCAAATTGTCAAAGATTGTCTAGAGTTTGGCCTCATATTTTTGATCAGTTCCACATAAAACTTGTGGTTCCCTGGCAAATCTTTGAGGACTGATGTCACCAAGTAATAATATATTTAAAATCTAGTTCTTAATGCAATACCAGTTATTCTATCAACTTTCTAATTTTATAAGAGCAAAACATAACATTTTTCCCTGATTATTGGCCATTGTCCTTACATAATTTTTGGCTTTGTCTAGAATTCTTGCAGTAAGAGATTGAGAGATGTCTGGGGGTATTAATTCTGGTTATTAAATACTTCCTAATTCAGGGAACATAGGCATTTTACTTCTCCTATAAATAAAAGCCAGTAAAGCATTATTGGACATTATTAACTGCGTACTGAACAGATGTTTAACCAATATCCACATGAGAATAGAGGGTTTAGTATCATAATTTCGAACATGTTTGTTGCGAGTACTTACGTACTCGAAAAACATGGTCGAATGCTATGATAGTGACTGAGAAAAAGAATGAATGAAAAAAAATATCGACCATTCAATTCAAATAGTCTACATTTTTTGAGCATACCACCACATCCGGTGGCATACAACACACATTTTGCAGGGGGGCAAGCCTTCCTGCACCCCCTATGTGGGGGGCTGCACCCTCCACCCTCTGCAACCTATATGCACAAACTCTGAGATCACACTACAGTGCAGGAAAGGGTGCAATTTCCGATCCCCACTATAGTGCAATCTCCATCCAACATGCTGAACTCACAACAGTGAATGTACACTACCATTCAGTGTTGTGCAGTCTGCATAATTTTTTTACACATATAAACCTGTGCAGACTTACTTTCGAATATCAGTTGTCACATGCTACAGCTGCGGCATTGTGATGGTACACCATAATAGATTATAACATAAACATCTCAGACTATGGCAGTGAAAACATATGAACTGATAAATTTTTTGCATACATAAGGCCATATTTCAGTCTCACTTTGAGATTTTGTTATGAAACTTTCAGGTATTAACAGTAATTTGTTAGGCTACAAAAAATAATGACTATTGCTTTACTTTTAGAGATTTCAATACAGAACAATACAAAGTTTGATCCCTGAGTTTCAGTTGCTTCAGACTAATATATATATTCCATTACAGCAGTCAGGCTCACCCCATCTGCTTTATCTGATCATCCTTCTTCATTCAATTCTCCAACACCTCTATATCTAGACCTCTATTGTCCAACTCAGAAACAACAATTTCATCCCTCTTTCTGAGTCTCCCTCCAAAAGTTCTCTAGCAGCAGTGTATACTTTTCCTTTAGCTATTGGTATTCTCCAAGCACTACTGACAGCTCTCTGATACTACTTAGTACACAAACAGAGCATGGAAAGTTCCCCTGTGCCATGGTCAAACTTCCCCTTATCAGTATGACTACAACCTATAACATTATTCGGTGTCCATCTGCTTAGCTGGCACTAAATACCATTCTACAGATCTATGCTCCCAGTTAGTCATTATGATCCAATTACCAAAACTTCTATCTGTCCATAAGCCTATCATATCTGCTGGGCATGGTGTATACTCATACCATGATGCTAAGGCCTGGAACTCCTGGTCTGTAACCATCAGGTCAGTACCCTCCCTCCAGTTCTTTAAAACTATTCAGAAAGATTTACTAGACAAAATATGGCTCTGTACTTGCTTAAGGCCAAGATAAATTATATCCCTAAATAGGAAAAAGTACCTAGTCATACTTTAGACCTTCTTACTCTCCCTCCATCACTCACTTTATTACTTCAATCAATTTCTCTCCCATGATTGAAAAGCAAAAACAGAACAGAGGTAAGGCCCCAGGCTTCTTCGAATCGTTTTATTACTGCAGAACACAAGCGCTTTCACCAGTTCTTCTTCTTTGAAGAAGCCAGGAGCCTTACCTCTGTTCTGTTTTTTGCTTTTCAATCAAGGATATATTTTTACTGAGGTACCTGGTAACTGTTGGGATTGTTTTGTGTTTTATCTTTTAATTTCTCTCCCATGACTCATTTTCTAAATATGCCGTAACCCTGTTTCTTTTCTCACTTCATGCTGTAATTTCTGCTTGCATTATACTAACTTACCTTTAATTTCTCCATAAATTGGCTAAAATTTCTCTAAATATTAAAACATTGTCATATAAGTTGCATCTATTCATAACCAATGTTTTCCCATTCTGTCTAATTTGGTATAATTATTTAAACTGTAGATGCTTTGCATTATTTTTTTAAGTTTGTAAAATTATTGTTCCTAAAATGTTTTTCTAATACTTTGGAGCTAGCCTCCACTGAAAATGGGCACCTACCCAGTCAGACTTTCCCAGTAATCAAATGTCACATCTTCTTCTTCTTCTTCTTTCAGCTGTTCCCATTAGGGGTCACACCAGCAGATCATCTGTTTCCATTTCTTCCTGTCCTCTGCATCTTGTTCTATCACACCAACCACCTGCATGTCCTCTCTCACCACATCCATAAACCTTATCTTAGGCCTTCCTCTTTTCCTCTTACCTGGCAGCTTCATCTTAGCATCCTTTTCCCAATATACCCAGCATTCCTCTCAGTCCAAACCAATGCAATTATGCCTCTCTGGCTTTGTCTCCAAACCATCCAACCTGAGCTGACCCTCTAATATACTGATTCCTAATCCTGTCCACTCTCATCACACTCAGTGCAAATCTTAACATCTTTAACTCTAAAAAAGCGAGGCTACTAGCAAAAATCCTCTTTTAACTTTAATTAGGTGAAGCGCTTTTCATTTGTTCAATGACAAACTTCATCAGACCAAATGTATGGCATAATTTCCTTTTTTATTTCAAAGGGAGGGGGCGGGAGTTATGTAATACTATTTAAGACACTTGTTTTTAATGGTACATTTGATCTGATGAAGTTTGTCATTGAACAAATGAAAAGGGCTTTACCTAATTAAAGTTAAAAGACGAGTTTAGCTAGTAGCCTCACTTTTTTTGGTTTTATTCAGTTTGTTATTGTTTTTATTTTTTGGTAGCAGCTCTGAGTTCTGGCTTTTTGTCAATGCCACAGTCTCCAACCCATATAACACAGCTGGTCTCACTACCCTCTTCCCTTTCACTCATACTGGTACCTATCTGTCACATATCACTCTTGGCACTCTACTCCACCCATTCCACCCTGCCTGTACTCTCTTCTTCACCTCCCTTCTACACTCACCATTACTCTGAACTGTTGATCCCAAGTATTTAAATTCATCCACCTTCACCAACTCTACTCCCTGCATCCTCAGCATCCTCAGCATTCCTCTATTCTCCCTCTCATTCACACACATATTTTCTGTCTTAGTCCTGCTGACCTTCATTCCTATCCTCTCTATAGCATATCTCCTCCTCTCCAGGGTCTCCTCAACCTGTTCCTTAATCTCACTACAGATAATAATGTCATCAGCAAACATCATAGTCCATGGGGACCCCTGTCTGATCTTGTCTGTTAACCTGTCCATCAACATTGCAAATAAGAAAGGGCTCAGAGCTGATTCATGATGTAATCCCACCTCTACATTAAACACATCTGTCACTCCTACTGCAGACCTCACTACTATCACATTACCCTCATACATATTCTGTACCACTCTTACATACTTCTCTGCCACTCCCAACTTCCTCATACAATGCCACAACTCCTCTCTAGGTACCCTGTCATATGCTTTCTCTAAGTCCACAAAGACACAATGCAACTCCTTCTGACCTTCTCTGTACTTCTCCATCAACAATCTCAGAGAAAACATTGCATCTGTAGTGCTCTTTCCTGGCATGAATCCATGCTGCTGATCACTAATCATCACCTCCCTTCTTAACCTAGCTTCCACTACTCTTTCCCATAACTTCATGCTGTGACTGATCCAGTTCCATCCCTCTGTAGTTACTGCAGCTCTGCACATCACCCTTATTCTTAAACATCAGTACCAAAACACTTCTTCTCTGGTCATCAGGCATCCTCTCACTTTCCAAGATTTCATTAAGCAATCTGGTTAAAAACTCCACTGCCATCTCTCTTAAACACCTCCATGCTTCCACAAGTATATCACCTGGACCAACATCCTCTTCAGTGCTGACTTCCTCCTTGCTAATCCACTGCACTTTCTAATTCACTATCCTCACATCATCCAACCTTCTCTCTCTCTCATTCTTTTCATTCATCATCCCCTCAAAGTACTCTTTTCATCTGCTGAACGCACTCTCCTCACTTGTGAGAATATTTCCCTCATTACCCTTTATCACCCTTACCTGCTGCACATCTTTCCCAGCTTGGTCCCTCTGTCTAGTCAATCAGTACAGGTCTTTTTCTCCCTCCTTTGTGTCCAACCTTTCATACAACTCTTTATATGCCTTACCCTTAGTCTTCGCCACCTCTCTCTTTGCCATATGCCTCATTTCCTTATACTTCTGTCTACTTTCTTCATCTTTCTGACAAACCCACTTCTTCACCAGCCTCTTTCTCTGTATACTCTCCTGTACTTCCTCGTTCCAGCACCAGGTCTCCTTGTCCTCCTTCATCTGTCCAGATGTCACACCAAGTACCTTTCTAGCTCTCTTCCTTACCAGCTCTGCTGTAGTTACCCAGCTATTCAGTAACTCTTCACTGCCACCCATTGCCTGTCATAACTGTTCCCTGAACTCCACATCACAATCACCCTTTTCAACTTCTGCCATTTGATCCTTGGCACTGACCTCACATTCCTCCTCCTCTTCTTGATCACCAGCATCAACCTACAGACCACCATCCTATGCTGCCTAACTATGCTTTCCCCTGTCACCACTTTACAGTCTTCAATCTCCTTCAGACTGACCCTCCTGCATTGGATATAATCCATCTGTGAGCATCTTCTTCCACTCTTGTATGACACCCTATGCTCCTCCCTCTTTTCAAAATATGTATT
This sequence comes from Protopterus annectens, assembly GCF_019279795.1. Taxonomy (NCBI): domain Eukaryota; kingdom Metazoa; phylum Chordata; order Ceratodontiformes; family Protopteridae; genus Protopterus; species Protopterus annectens. Next base: position 2,235,372 of record NC_056730.1, read on the forward strand.
CACCACAGCCATGTCCATCCTTTTCACAAAGTTCACTACCATCTGACCTACTGCATTCCTCTCATTAACACCATACCTACCTGTCACTTCCTCATCCCTTCTCTTCCCTTTACAAACATGCCCATTGAAACTTGTTCCAATCACCACCCTCTTACCATTGGGCACACCCACCACCACTTCATCCTTATAATTTATCCCATCTATTCATCATCATCATCATCATCATCATCATCATCATCATTAATCATTATCATTATGATTAATCATAATTAATCTATTAATCATATTAATCATATTAATCATTATGATATTCACCATCATTAATCAAATCATAGGATCATAAGATCATAGGAGGTTACTAGGCTATTGGCCCTGAGGCTCTTATAAGCCTAGCCAAGAGTTTAGCCCATATTTAGACAAGTCAGCACCCAATGCTCCTGTCCAACAGGGACACAGGTGGAATCCCAAGGGTATATTTTTGGTTTCCCATCCAGTTATCCAGGTTGCTCTTAAAAAGGGGTAAAGAGGTACTCTGCTTGACATGGAGAGGGAGTCTATTCCATACATGGGGGAGTCTCTAGGATGCAAATCTGTCCCACCAGCAAGTCCTGTTGATGTCACAGACCAAGTTGAGGTTGTGTATGTGAGTTACTCAAGTGGAGCTTGACTTGCAGATATGCAGCAGTCCCATCAAGGTGGGGTCCGTGATCGCCTTGTATACCAGATAGAGGTCACCTTTGATTAGTCTGTATGAAACTGAGTGTTGGGATAGGGCTTTTAGCCTATCTGTGTATGGTAGATGGTTGAGGCCCTGGATTCACCTGGTGAGGAACCTCTGTGGTCTGTCCAGCTGCTGTATGATCTTTGCAAGGTACATGCTGAAAGGGGCATTGTACTCAATAATGGGCCTTATTTGAGAAGAATACAGGGATGTTATGACCTCCTTCTCCCTGGATGAGATACCCTTACTTATAAGGTGGGCCATGTAGAAGGATTTCTGTACAATGGAAGCAACATGGTGGTCAAAAGTCAGGTTGCTATCAACCTGGGTACCCAATTCCCTCATGACTGATTGTGTGCTTAGGATGTTATTTATGTGATAATTTGTGGGGACGTCACTCTCCCCAAAGGGGATGATGCATTTTTTGGTATTCAGCTTGAGGCCATGTTTCTGGCACCAGTCATTTGTCTGAGTGAGACCCTCTTGGAGGATGT